>NC_092148.1:18353432-18448432 GCF_045791955.1 Oncorhynchus clarkii lewisi
CTTCAACTGAAATGTGTCTTCCATATTTAACCTAACCCCTCTGAATCAGAGAGGTGCGGGGGGCTGCCTTAGTCGACATCCACATCATCGGCACCTGGGAAACAGTGGGTTAAATGCCTTGCTCAGGGGCAGAACGACATGTTTACCTCAGTTCGAGGATACGATCCAGAAACCTTTCGGTTACTGGCCCAACGCGCTAACCGCTAGGCTACCTGCCACCCCAAATACGTCATGTTAATTCTGTTTCTGTTGCAAACTGTGCAGGCTCCCCATTTTCCAAAGATAAACTACAAATATGTATCTCTGGTAATTGAAGTTTTACTCTGTATTCATTTGACTCCCTTGGTTTTAATTAGTAGTAGATAAGGAAGCTCCATGAATAGATGTCTAATGTCATTCCAATTTTAATGAAATCCATCCATCTGTCAACTTGTCTTGCATCTCTTCCCTCCTCCCTCCTCCTCTCTCCTCATCCTCCTCCCTCCTCCTCCCCCCCTTTCCCCCTCCTCCTCCTCCTTTCCCCTCCTCCTCTCCCGCTTTCTTTCTCTCCCTTCTTTGCACTATTGCACATTTCATTCCACTTCCTCATTTCTTAATATTTGTCTGTATCCCTCCTGTTCTACCTCCACCATCTATGTTTCTCTCAAAGCTCTGTTTTGTCTGGCGCCACACAGTATCTAACCAGAGCAAGTACCACAGACCTTGATGCTAGAAGAAAACGGATCACCACAGTATGAATTCCCCTTTGAAAGGGGGAGTGATGAATGCCTTTTATCATTCATCACTGATACATTGAATTCACGCTCATTATCGATCCGTCTACAGTACTTCCTCTATATTCATTTATCACCGCTGCAAAAACTATGATTTACAAGATGTATATACTTCTGCCGCTACATGCTTTTAAATGGCTGGTCGTTGGCTCAATGACTGGAAGTCTATGGGAACAGCTAGCATATCTTTGCGCTAACATCTACATTCCTACATAGAGATATAGGACAGAGAGCCACTATGGCTGAAGAATTCTTACAAGTGTTTCCTGTCATCTGTAAGTGCAATCAATAATATTTTCCCTGGTTCAGGACTGTATAGACCTGCCACAGTATCAGTCACAACCATGTAGCTGTTATTCTCTGCAGCCTGCAGCCATACAGGCAGTCCCCAGCTTGTTGGCCCATGGCATTATTTGTTTACTTCCTGTTTCTACTTGAGCGCACAGCACCATGGGACACCAGCCCAGCTCAGCTCACAGCTTGTTGTTGAGCGTTGAGCAGCAGCCAGTTCCCAAGCCTTCATTAAATCACAACAACACTCTGTCGCACACTGATGATGATGCCCCACGGTGGCGCCCACTCGCACGCTGATGATGCGTCATTGCCCGTGACAAAGTGGACACAGTAGACACAATGGAGGGCTGAGGACCTCGCTCACTGTGGGTCACTATTAACTTAATTCATACACTGCAGAATACACATACGATGAGCCAGAGAGAGGAAGCAGTCGCTACAGGCTATGGCTATGACTGAAATAGGCTACCTATTCCTAGTGCACCGATAGTGCATGCCCTGGTCAAAAGTAGTGCACTACAAAAGGAATATGGTGCTATTTCAGACTCAGCCTAAGAAGAAGACCAGCTGGCCTTCTCAATTTGAACAGACACCCTTAGTTAGACTTCATTGCACATCAGCTTGTTTCAAAATGTTCATTACCTGACCATCGCAGTTAGTTTAAATAGTTGCTTTGTTGGCGGCCACAAAGGCTCATGGTGATCACAGTGAATGTTAAGCAGATGGAGGCGCTTGTGAAAATCTGTTGTTCTTAAATCAATTAAAGAGTTATGATCGTTTGTTTCGATCCCAATCTATAATTCTGCTGAATTTTGGAATTCATGCAAAAGTGAACATGCGGTATGTGAGTGTGTGTGTGTGTGTGTGTGTGTGATGTGGTCCAATCTGGCTGGGGTGCTTAGTGTTGCAAGAGCTTTCCACTACAGGAGCAGCACTCAGTGTTTTGCGGTTAGTTAGTTAACATTGATAAAACCACCCTGACACCTCTGACTGCTGCATTCACTCATCATAAACAACATGTCAGAGTACCTCATTCTCACACACTTTCCATCTCTCTCTTTCCCCTGTTCACTCTCCATCTTTCTCCATCACTCACTCTCTTCCTCTTTCTCCCTCAATCTCTCTCTTCCTCTCCCCCCTCTCAATCTCTCTCTCTCCTCTCCCCCTGTCTAACTCCTCTGCTGTCTCCCGTGCTATTCTACCTGGCTGATTCACCCCTCTTCACCACCCCAACACTCTGCCTGAGACCACAGCAATCCGGAGAGAAAAATATGGAGAGAGGGAGAGGGAAGTGGTGATCTGTATTGACTGTGTCTAATGCCTTGTGACTGCCTGCTCCAGGATCCATATTTAACTCTGCATGAATATTTCATCCACTCAAAGCGTTTATTAGGGGCCGTCTGGGAGTCTCCTGAGCGTAAAACAGAACAGCCCTGTGATAAATATCCTGTGAGGCGAAGACGCAGCAGCAGCAACCCTCTCTTCAAGTATTCCGCTCCAAACTTCCTCAAAGAACCCCTCATAGGGTGAGTTTCCACTGCAGATCATCCATCAGAGGTAGAGATGTAGCAGGGTGCATCTCAGTAGTCTAGTTTCCTGACCTTGTCTCCTTTCCTTTGTCTGCACCAATGTTGAACTACATATAGAGTGTATCTCAATAGTCTAATGGTCTCGTTTCCTGACCTTGTCTCCTTTCCTTTGTCTGCACCAATGTTGAACTACATATAGCGTGTATCTATCTCAATAGTCTAATGGTCTTGTTTCCTGTCCTTGTCTCCTTCCCTTTGTCTGCACCAATGTTGAACTACATATAGCGTGTATCTCAATAGTCTAATGGTCTTGTTTCCTGTCCTTGTCTCCTTTCCTTTGTCTGCACCAATGTTGAACTACATATAGCGTGTATCTCAATAGTCTAATGGTCTCGTTTCCTGTCCTTGTCTCCTTCCCTTTGCTCTAATGTTGAAATACCTTTCTCAGTTGTCTAAAATTCCATCCTCTCCTCGCCTGTTTTCAGAAGCCACTTTAGCCTATTGTGTGATTCTCCTGGAGGTCTATCTATGGCACAGTGAGTGTTGCATGAATAGAAGTGGGAGGCTGGCAGGAGTGAGTGGAGTAATGGCTGTGTGATTCACGCACCTCCCCAACAATCTGCGGGTCAAGGTTAATGTAACCCTCTCTGCATCGCCAGCTTTATTTATGTCCCATTAAATGTGTTGAACAAATTGAAAAAAGATTCAAACGTGTTTCCGGTCAAAGGTTTTAATTGTCGTTCAGGAATGTGGAAGGATGGAAGGAAAGAATTCCCCTTTGTTGGAATTACACACATCCATCTCTGCTCATAAATTGTGGACCACTTTACTCTATGTATTGAGTTTATAACTGTCATTACAACTGTCGTTACAACTGTCATTACAACTGTCATTATGACTGTCATTATAACTGTCATTATAACCAAGGCCTTATGGAGTTTTCCCTCAGGGAACACCTGAGGGAAAAAGAGTCTACAACTCTCTCAGTAATGCCTGTACTAAAACCACATTCTTTGCACTGTGTTTCACTAGATGTGCGACAGACGCAACAGACACTACACCAGAAGTGTGCTGCTAACTGATGCTTTCTTCTGTAGTTTGAAGATGGGCGGCCATGTTGTAAGAACACAATGTGGACTCATTAAAGTTAGTTCCCTGGAACATCTGGTCGTCTGTTGCTATGCATGGCGTAGTCGGCACAAGAACATCTTGTCGGAGTGCCAAACAGCTGGTGGACTTTAATTAACATTGCATGTCACCAACAACACTGACGTGACAGGTTCAATAAAACAATCTTAAAAGTTGTACTTGTAGCCTTCCAAATTGTGAAAGTAAGGCTACAAGTACTGTTTTGTCTATTTCTATTTCAAAATTGTTCCTGTTCACTGTAAAAACATCCCATATTAGCAAGATATCCATTTAACTACAGAACCATCAGAGTACTTTGACCCTACTATGAAACATACAGCACGTGATTAAACCTATTAAACCTCTCCAGACCAATAGAATTCAATAGACAGTAACAGAGAAGCAAAAAGTACAACCAAAGCGATTAAAATCACGTAGAAAATCCAAATGATCACAGCAAGCTACATCATCACAGCAGTACCTATTAACCCGACGCAGCCAAGGCTGAATTATCATGGCACTTAGTAGAACGACAGCTAGCGGGCTTCTCTAAACAATCTGCAGTGTGGTAGTGGAGCGTTTGATGGGAATGGTGCGGCTGGTGTGTGTTTTCACTCACACACATCAAATTGAAACAGATTACTGAAGGGGTCCTGGGACTCTAGAGCCAATCACTTCCACTCAACTTGACTCACTCCCAAGTACACTTAAATGTCTCTCAGCCTAAGCAAACACACACACACACACACACACAGCACACAAACACACAGATGGACACACACTTGGACGTACGTGCACACACACACACACACACACACAAAAGGAGACACACTCAAAACACACAAATAAATAGACTAGCAAATCAGAAATGCCTTTTCTTCAAATGCCAAATCGTTCTGCCAAAAATAGAGTGAAATAAAACAACCTCTTTTTGATTACAACAAGGCAATCAGCCACTCCTCTGTAAACATTTTGCTACACTGGAGTTTAGGCCGACCTTTCAACTAATGCAATTAAAAAAATGTCAGGCAGATATGGGTCTAAACCTCTACCATAACAGAATTACACCCATTTGACACACAGTAAATGACCTTTTCCTCAGAAGAGTACATTTCAATTATATTTTTTGTTGTGTTGTTTTTTTAAATATATATTTATTGTTTTGTTCTGTCATAAAATGCAACCATAGGAATTCTCGAAGGGATCCTTGCTGACAGCTATATAGAGGAAAACAGAGTGAAAACTGAGTGATGGCTATAGAGTGGCTATACAGCGGTGTTGGATGGAGCAGCTGGTCGTTGGGTCGTTAAACCTCTCTTTGCTCTTAGGGACCCCCTCCTCTAGTCTACCACCTCTACGGTTGGTTGGTTGCAGTCGGAGGATGTTGTTATGGAAACCGGGCCATAAACATAGAGCCAGGGTGATTAAACTGTCACTCTCTCCCTCCCGCCATCAATGCAGGAAGGGGGGCTGGGACTGGGGGGAATATTTATAGGAGTAACCCCTCTAACCCTGCACCATAGGTCATCCCAGCGTCTCCATCTCTCCCTCACTACCCAATACAACTCCAGTGTAACATGACTCCCATAACGTTGTGATGTGTGGCTCGGAATACTACCACCACAACACAGAGTGTAGATGCCATTGCCTTTGTACCATTACAAAGTTGAGCTGTTAGAAGAGGGTCATTATGGGTATTGATTTACTTGTATGCTCTCTGGTTCGAGGAGAAACAGCCCAATGAGAAAGTTGTTTCCTGTTCCACTCTGAGGCAACAGCAGGAGGGCAATGGGGCTGTGAAGGAGTCCCTCCTGAGAGAATTACATGGCATTATAGGGGTTCTGGTACACTGACTTATCCAATATGTTGGACAATATGTTTTCACACACATAAAAACAGGCAAAGTAAAGCAGACCTACACATTTCCCTGTTTCATACAGGATTACCTGAACCATTCCAAACATCCCATTCAGGTCTCTTTCCTTCTCATCCTCATATCTTCAACCATTAGCTGTAACGGCTTTCCTCTTCCTCTTCTGAGGAGGAGTAGCAAGGATCGGACCAATACGCAGCGTGGTAAGTGTCCATGATACTTTAATAATCACTGAACACGACAAAATACAAAAATAACAAAGTGAATGAAACAACAAAACAGGAAACAATCACCCACCCCACACAGGTGGGAAAAGGCTACCTAAGTATGATTCTCAATCAGAGACAACTAACGACACCTGCCTCTGATTGAGAACCATACCAGGCCAAACACAAAACACAACATAGAAAAACGAACATAGACAACCCACCCAAAACTCACGCCCTGATTCTGGCAGCTCCTGGCTGACGGACAGCTCTGGCAGCTCCTGGCTGACGGACGGCTCTGGCAGCTCGTGACTGGCGGACGGCTCTGGCAGCTCCTGACTGACGGGCGGCTCTGGCAGCTCCTGACTGACGGGCGGCTCTGGCAGCTCCTGACTGACGGGCGGCTTTGACAGCTCAGGACAGACAGGCGACTCTGGCAACTCAGGACAGACGGGCGACTCTGGCAGCTCAGGACAGACGGGCGACTCTGGCAGCTCTGGACAGGCGGGAGCACCTGGAGGAAGGAGACGGAGAGACAGCCTGGTGCATGGGGCTGCCACGGGCCTGATGCGTGGAGGAGGCACCGGATAGACCGGACCGTGGAGGCGCACTGGAGGTCTCGAGCACCGAGCCTGCACAACCCTACCTGGCTGGATACTACCCATCGCCAGGCCAGTGTGGCGAGGTGGAACAGACCGCACTGGGCTGTGCTGGCGAACCGGGGACACCGTGCGTAGGGCTGGTGCCACTGGAGACCAGATGCGATGAGCCGGCTTCATGGCACCTGGCTCGATGCCCACTCTAGCCCGGCCGATACGAGGTGCTGCGATGTAACGCACCGGGCTATGCCTGCGCACCGGGGACACACGGCATAACACTGTGCCTGCCTGGTCCACCTCTCTCCACGGTAAGCACGGGGAGTTGGCTCAGGTCTCCTACCTGACTTAGCCACACTCCCTGTGTGCCCCGCCCCAATACATTTTTGGAGCTGCCTCTCATCTCTGTTGCGCTGCCGTGCTAGCTCCTCATAATGCCGCCTCTCGGCTTTGGCTGCCTCCAGCTCCTCCTGGGGACGACGATACTCCCCAGCCTGTGTCCAGGGTCCCTCTCCATCCAAGATCTCCTCCCATGTCCAGGAGTCCAGAACTCGCTGCTGCCCGATACCACGCTGCTTGGTCCTTGGTTGGTGGGTGATTCTATAACGTCTTTCCTCTTCCTCTTCTGAGGAGGAGTAGCAAGGATCGGACCAATACACAGCGTGGTAAGTGTCCATGATACTTTAATAATCACTGAACACGACAAAATACCAAAAAAACTAAGTGAATGAAAACGAAAACAGTCCTGAATGGTGACACAAACAACAAAACAGGAAACAATCACCCACCCCACACAGGTGGGAAAAGGCTACCGAAGTATGATTCTCAATCAGAGACAACTAACAACACCTGCCTCTGATTGAGAACCATACCAGGCCAAACACAAAACACAACATAGATAAACTAACATAGACAACCCACCCCAACTCACGTCCTGACAAACTTAAAACAAAGACAGAACAAAAGAACTAAGGTCAGAACGTGACATTAGCTCGATGAGCACATGCATTTATTCACTATCTATTGGCTCACCCCATGTCAACCTGCTACGTCCACTAGCACCTTCATTAACAGGGTGTTAAGGATCAGCCAGAATCAATGTTTCCCAAAGCTGCCTATCTCACACTGAGCCCTACTGAACAAGGGCTGTAGGGAACCTGCAGGGCACACATGTAGTGAGGTATTAATAGTATTATATATACCTCACATGCAACTTGTAATAAGACTATGCAACTAGCCTATTAAAACGTATATCTGACTCCATAAAGATAATTCAAATATACAAGCAAGCATTAGCCAATAAGTTGACGTTGACTAGCAAGAATTGCTCTGAGATTTGTCTATATCAAGGACAGATATTTAATTAACATTGTACAATGAATGGATTCACATAGAGTACAATGCATAAAGCTTAAGCTACAAGGCAATACTGACATTAAGGAAGCATACTTCTAGGCATATACACTACCGTTCAAAAGTTTGGGGTTGCTTAGAAATGTCTTTTTTTTTTTTAAAGAAAAACACATTTTTTGTCCATTGAAATAACATCAAATTGATCAGAAATACAGTGTAGACATTGTTAATGTAGCTGGAAACGGCTGATTTTTAATGGAATATCTACATAGGTATACAGTACAGTGGCCCATTATCAGCAACCAAGTTTATAATTTTAAAAGGCTAATTGATCATCAGAAAACCCTTTTGCAGTTATGTTAGCACAGCTGAAAACTGTCGTTCTGATTAAAGAAGCAATAAAACTGTCCTTCTTTAGACTTGTTGAGTATCTGGAGCATCAGCATTTGTGGGTTCAATTACAGGCTCAAAATGGCCAGAAACAAAGAACTTTCTTCTGAAACTAGAAATGAAGGCTATTCCATGCGATACATTTCCAAGAAACTGAAGATCTCGTACAACGCTGTTTACTACTCCCTTCACAGAACAGCGCAAACTGGCTCTAACCAGAATAGAAAGAGGAGTGGGAGGCCCCGGTGCACAATTGAGCAAGAGGACTAGTAAATTAGAGTGTCTAGTTTGAGAAACAGACGCCTCACAAGTCCTCAACTGGCAGCTTCATTAAATAGTACCCGCAAAACACCAGTCTCAACGTCAACAGTGAAGAGGCGACTCCGGGATGCTGGCCTTCTAGGCAGAGTTGTAAAGAAAAAGCCATATCTCAGACTGGCCAAAAAAAAGAAAAGATTAAAATGGCCAAAAGAACACAGACACTGGACAGAGGAACTCTGGGCTGTCTGTCTCTACCCTAAGTGTTGATTCATCATGCAGAGGCTGTAGAGAAGTCATATTTAGACATTGCATATTCATTTCAATGCATTGCCTTTCTCAAAAGCTAAAATATGAATTATTAGCTACAGGATGAACATATTGAAACCTGTTTTGGACACTTCCCTGGTTTCTGTTTTGTTTTGCTTGGTTGGTTGTAGTTTTTTGGGAAATAGATTTAAACTGAATTAAATTGAAAGCAAAATGGTTTAAGTGATAAAATACTAGCCAATGGAGCCCCAGTGTGTTTCTGAGAGCATGTGAAGACCTGGCAGTGTTGTCCTGAGCCTGGATACACACACGGATGCACACACATACAGACAGACATCCTGTCCTGAGGCTAACTCCCTCCCTGACCCCTGGCATATGGCATATGTACCCTGCCCGCTGAGACGTTTGCTGCCTGCTGTTATAACACTGGAACACTGGCCATCTGGGGACGAAAGGGGGGTAGGGCTACAGGGCTACTCTACTGTACATGACTATAATCATAGTCTATATTACCGGTGAAGGTGGACAAGGCCTTTTGGGTTTTTTGATATGGTAATTTAGCAGAACAGAGCTGTTGACAACGACGGACATATATTTAGTATATGTGGCCCATCTGAGTATCAACCCACAGACCTTATGCTGCCAGGCCAGTACCATGGTCTGTCTACTGTAACTCACAAGCTGTTGGAATCACTGTGAGAAAAAGGTGATGTGATGAGGTGATGGAAGGTGTGAGGTACAGTACAGTAAGGGATCAGTGACTGAGCGTGTTCTGTGGTCATAGACCACTGTGACTGAACCTGTTCTGTGGTCATAGATCATAGTGACTGAACCTGTTCTGTGGTCATAGATCACTGTGACTGACCCTGTTCTGTGGTCATAGACCACTGTGACTGAACCTGTTCTGTGGTCATAGACCACTGTGACTGAACCTGTTCTGTGGTCATAGATCACTGTGACTGAACCTGTTCTGTGGTCATAGACCACTGTGACTGAACCTGTTCTGTGGTCATAGATCACTGTGACTGAACCTGTTCTGTGGTCATATATCACTGTGACTGTGAAGTTATGAGGCACAGAACTACAATGAGGTGATTCCAAGCCTGTTATATTCATTATATTTCTATGCTTTCTAGGCACAGTGGTTGGACAGACAGGAAATGAGCCTTGCTGTGTTGTTGTCATTGACCATGAAGGTGTGAGGTAAGTGGCCAGGGGTCTTACCTGTGCTGTCATCATAGACAACGGTGACCGTCTTCCACTTGAAGAAGTGAACCAGGTCCAGAATGGCTCGGCTGAGAGAGGAGAAGTCTGGGTAGAGGCTGACGTAGAAGGAGTCCCTGTTGTCAGACACCTGGTGCTTCCATTTGGTCTGGATGTGGGGCACGCCAAGCGCGTTACAGATGGACTGGACCGCATTGGCCGACGAGCTGTGGGAGGGCCCGAAGATGGCCGCCACCCCCAGAGATAGTTGGTCGCAGGCTGGGGGAGGAGACAGCGTTCAGTTACATCCTTTATTCAGTGGTTTATTCAGTATTATATGACATGCTACGTTAGTTCCTGAAGGATAAGTCATGGATTTCCCACTCCACTATGGCAAGCTGTCCGTTCCTACATGGTTTTGAATGACCATCATGAAGCATATTTGGAAGGAAGCCAGTGACAGTCTAAAATGTATGAGCAAGATCTATACACAGTGGGCCTGTATAATATATGAAACGATTGGCAACACTTTGTAACAACAACATTGTGCTTTCTAATTACTTAATTTGATGAAAGGAGAAAATGCTCCAATCACAGAAAAAAGGATTTAATGGCCAGTAATCGATAAGACCCTTTGGATGTGTATGAAATAGCACCCTTTTCCCCATAGTGTTCTACTTTTGAACAGACCCTTATGGGGTTGCCCTATGGACACTGGACAAAAGTAGTGCACTTTATCGGGAAAAGGGTGCCGTTTTAGATTCAACCTTTGAGATGTCAGGCCTAATGCAACCCAGTAAAACTATAGATTACTGCAGTTTGTAAACCTGTCTACAGGGAGACAACCAACTCTGTGAATTAGTATTACTGTTGAGTCCTTAGCAGAAACCAATCAATTGTCTCTGTTTATGTATCAACTGCACAGACATCGTATGCATCCCAAATAGCATCTTATTCCCATATAGAGCACTACTTTTGACCAGATTCCTATGGGGCAGCTCGATGGGCCCTAATCAAAAGTAGTGCACTATAAAGCCTAAAGGGAATAGGTTGCCATTTGGGATGCGCCCATCCTCTTTCTGCGCCTGATTATAATTGTCCCAATCCAACCAACGAACTACGCATGAGCCCACATTCACTGGGTGGGTGGGAACGCACTAACAACGCTAAATAAGATAGGAGAGTCACACAAATAGCAAGCAAACGTATTTCAACACTTGTTCTATGAATATTGTTCCAGGAGACCAACACCAGTCAGGAATCTACAGCATGTGGGTGTGAATGCAGCTTTCTGAATTGTATTCATTATCCTTGACCTTTTCTGGAGGCTTCGAAGCTGTCGTATATGTTTATCCGTTGGATGTCGTATGTTAGCGTTGTGTTTGGCAGTAGGGTTCTGTTCCTGTTGATTGTATTTAAAGCAAATTTAAAGGCTAGTTCCTCAGCACCTGACGGCCCCGACTCAATGGACTCGAATATTCCTCCTGAAAACCAACAGAGACAAGAGACAGTTGGTTAGTACAGTAATTGAACAAAGTGGTTGATGAAATCACATATACACTTGTACACATATACACTTGTACACATATACACTTGTACACATATACACTTGTACACATATACACTTGTACACATATACACTTGTACACATATACACTTGTACACATATACACTTGTACGCATATACACTTGTACGCATATACACTTGTACACATATACACTTGTACACATATACACTTGTACGCATATACGCTTGTACACATATACACTTGTACACTTGTACACATTTACACTTGTACACATATACACTTGTACACATATACACTTGTACACATATACACTTGTGTGTGATTATGCTGTTCTGTCTTTTACTCATAATTCAACAATCTCTTAATTTAAATAGAAAGGATAATCAAATACAATTCACAAAATATAGAAAAGATATTGAAAATATAATTCCATCAAGTCCGTCCAGACCTTACTATTGACAATAAAATGAGTCAGTTATTTTGCACATCACATCAGCTGGGGATACTTGTTTACTCAGGCTATGGGGGTACTTTTAACACTGACACATGACTGAAGCGAAAGCTTTCAGACACGTTAAGGCTTGGACAGTTTCCAACAGGAATCTGATCCAGGGGGATGTACTACTGTAAGAGAAACTCCTGTAATGTACTGTAGAGTGATGCACTCTCTTCAGAAAGACTGGAGTGGAAAGTGTGTTTAAAAGTGCCGGCTGTATAGCCAACGGCCCTCCAGTGAATTCATCTGACAGCCAACAGATGAATGTCTGCCGAAGAGGTTTGGGAGGGGAGGGGAGGGGGTGGAACTCTTAGATCAATGTGCCCTGATTGGCTAGCGGATCAATCAATCAAGCCCTTGGGGAGCGCTGGAGCACAACGGCGGGAGATTGAAGTGTTTTGTTTGGCCTGCCCTGTTGGTTCACAGTCTGTCTGTCTGTCTGTCTGTCTGTCTGTCTGTCTGTCTGTCTGTCTGTCTGTCTGTCTGTCTGTCTGTCTGTCTGTCTGTCTGTCTGTCTGTCTGTAGAAGCTGTCAGTAGAGTTTATGGTTTATTTACTCCTACTGTAAAACTCCAAAAGCAGCAACACAACAGAGGACTGGGACACTTGCAGAAGCAGTAACTAAACAGAGGACTGGGACACTTGTAGAAGCAGTAACTAAACAGAGGACCGGGACACTTGCAGAAGCAGTAACTAAACAGAGGACCAGGACACTTGTAGAAGCAGTAACTAAACAGAGGACCGGGACACTTGCAGAAGCAGTAACTAAACAGAGGACTTGGACACTTGCAGAAGCAGTAACGAAACAGAGGACCGGGACACTTGCAGAAGCAGTAACTAAACAGAGGACCGGGACACTTGCAGAAGCAGTAACTAAACAGAGGACCGGGACACTTGCAGAAGCAGTAACTAAACAGAGGACCAGGACACTTGTAGAAGCAGTAACTAAACAGAGGACCGGGACACTTGCAGAAGCAGTAACTAAACAGAGGACTTGGACACTTGCAGAAGCAGTAACTAAACAGAGGACCGGGACACTTGCAGAAGCAGTAACTAAACAGAGGACTGGGACACTTGCAGAAGCAGTAACTAAACAGAGGACCAGGACACTTGTAGAAGCAGTAACTAAACAGAGGACCGGGACACTTGCAGAAGCAGTAACTAAACAGAGGACTTGGACACTTGCAGAAGCAGTAACGAAACAGAGGACCGGGACACTTGCAGAAGCAGTAACTAAACAGAGGACCGGGACACTTGCAGAAGCAGCAACTAAACAGAGGACCGGGACTTGCAGAAGCAGTAACAAGACACGACTCAGGAAAGGTTTCTCTCCTCTCTCTCACTAGTATTCTTCTTGTGGGAAAGCAATATTTTGAATGCCATAATGATTTGGAGAAAATTAATAAGCATCAGTTAATCGGGATGTACTATAATTGGAAGCCTGAGCACTCGCAATCTATCTGTTCAGATGAGAGATGCACCGTTTCTCGCTGAGAAGAGAATGTCTCTGTGGCTCAATTGAAAGAAAGAGGAGAGAGGAGAAGTGAGTGAATGACTAAACGACTGACCGACCATGTGAATGTGAAAGAAGAAGATGAATCAGGTAGAACAGATTAATGTGAAGACGTGACAGAGGGAGTAGGTGATGAATATGTGTAATGTGTAACTCCTTTGTACTACAGGTTACGATAAGTATGCATTCACATGAAAAATGTGAGCAATGTAGAAAGCAGATTGAACTGAAGGTCAATGTATGAGTACCATACATACAGTACTGATGAATTGAATGAAGTGGTATAGGTATGGTATAGGTGGGTGAAAGGTTAACGCAATGACATTGAATATTCATAGTATAATACGATTACAAGGGATAATGAGTGTATGAGTAGGTACAGGTGTAGTGTGAATATGACAATGAGGAAGCTAGTCTAAATGAGATTGTGGGGATGAATGTAAGAGTGTATGGTCAGCAGTGAAGGGGTAGATAGGAGAACAGGTAGGTTAAGTAAGGCCTATGTAAAAGGCTGGCCCCATTTTCATACACAAAAATCATGTAGTGTACTCTTAGAGGGCTTTCATTGAATTTTGACATCCAGATAATAACAGTGACATATTGAGTTCCACCCAGCGAGTAGCTTGTCCCCCTGCTGACTGGTGGCTTGTAAGGTTCTTTGATTTGATACTATAAGCCCATAGATCCACAGAGCTTACAGCAGACAGAGATCTGATATCCACCACAGAGGTGACAGCTCTCATAATACCTGACGAAGAGGAAATAGGAGCAAAATCACCATAATGTTGATCCCCAGTCAGAGGTCACAAAGAGTCATGGGCTTTGAGACACCGTTGGAGACAGGGACACAAGCATAGGGTGGGAGGTAGAGGGGATTTGGAAGATTATCTGAGGCTGGTGTAGTGGCTGTGTGTGTGTGTGTGTGTGTGTGTGTGTGTGTGTGTGTGTGTGTGTGTGTGTGTGTGTGTGTGTGTGTGTGTGTGTGTGTGTGTGTGTGTGTGTGTGTGCCTGCGTATTGAACCAAGAGGGATATCCCCTGGGGCACGCTATGCAGACCGGTTCAGCACAGATCCCAGAACAGCTCTGTCCCAGAACAGATCCCAAACCAAAACCTCAAGCTATAGTTTGTCACAAAAAACATGTACCATGGTTTGAGTCGCCACATCTGAGGCTGTATCCTGCTGCTGAAGGCACCACGGTATTGTAGACCTACACTACCGGTCAAAAGTTTTAAAACACCTACTCGTTCAAGGGTTTTTCTTCATTTTTTTCTATTTTCTATATTGTAGAATAAAAGTGGACATTAAAACTATGAAATAACACATATGGAATCATGTAGTAACCAACAAAAGTGTTAAACAAATCAAAATATATTTTATATTTGAGATTCTTCAAATAGCCACCTTTTGCCTTGATGACAGCTTTGAACACCCTGATCTTAACACTGGAGAATGGATCAGTGTGGGAACTGGAGAATGCCCTTTCCCTCTCAGCTGGTGAGAGGTGAGAACATGTGTTCTGTGATCAGACCACTGGGTCTTCCTCTGCCCATACATCCATCAAAACCCATCACTATTAACACCCCTAATTAATGATCAATGGGGTCTTCAACATCCCTGAATTATTAATACAACAAGGATACCAGTGCCGCGATCAATGTCATCACACCATCCACATTTTTCTGTGCCAAGAAGAGTGTATAGCCTCTTTTAAATCTCAGTAAGCATGTTTGGCCACATTATAAGGTAGCATAATGACAGAAGTGGACAAAGGAGAATTCATCATTCTCTTGCTGCAATATGAAAACCAAATAGAGATGAATGATAGTGAAATTCATATTTCTTAGCTGATCAATCAGCTTTGATAGGAAACCGCTAAGCTCTCCAAAAGCTGATCAATATTGTCACTGAGTTGCCTCTAACCAAATACTGGTAATATAATTCCAACTTCACAATGAGTCTGCATCAGAGGAGTCTGGAGGCTGTTAGGAGGAGCTATAGGAGGACGGGCTCATGGATTAAATGGAATGGTACCAAACACACCAAGCATGTGGAAACCACTTTTGACTCTGTTCCATTAATTCCATTCCAACCATTACAGTGACCTGTCCTATTGCTCCTCCCACCAGCCTCCTCTGGTCTGCACCTTGTTTGTTTCCTTTAGAAGGGATGCATCAGCATCAACTCCTGTAGACTAAGTCAATCATATCTTTGGGCCAAACTGATACTACTTTAAAAAGTCAATATACGGTATACTGAACAAAAATGTAAACGCAACACGCAACAATTTCAACGATTTTACAGTTACAGTTTATATAAGGAAATACGTCAATTGAAATACATTCCTTAGGCACTAATCTACGGATTTCACATGGCTGGGAATAGAGATATGCATCTGCTGGTCACAGACGCTTGAAAAAAAGGTAGATCCGAAAACCAGTCAGTATCTGGTGTGACCATTTGCCTCATGCCGCGCAACACATCTCCTTCATAGAGTTGATCAGGCTGTTGTTTGTGGACTGTGGAATGTTGTCCCACTACTCTTCAATCACTGTTAGAAGTTGCAGGATATAGGAGGGAAATGGAACACACTGTCGTACACGTTGATCCAGAGCATCCCAAACGTGCTCAATGTCTGGCGAGTATACAGGCCATGGAAGAACTGGGACATTTCTTCCAGGCCGTGCACTGTCATGCTGAAACATGAGGTGATGGTGGCTGATGAAATCCACAACAATGGGATCTCATCACGGTATCTCTGTGCATTCAAATTGCCATAGATAAACTGTAATTGTGTTGGTTGTCCGTAGCTTATGCCTGCCCATACCGTAACCCCACCGCCACCATGGGGCACTCGTTGACATCAGCAAACCACTCACCCACACAACGCCATACACGTGGTCTGCAGCTGTGAGGCCGGTTGGACGTCCCACTAAATTCTCTAAAACGACGTTGGAGGCGGCTTATGGTAGAAAAATTAACATTCAATTCTCTGGCAACAGCTTTGGTGGACATTCCAGCAGTCAGCATGCCAATTGCGCGCTCCCTCAAAACTTAAGACCTCTTCGGTATTGTGCTGTGACAAAACTGCACATTTTACTGTGGCCTTTTTCTGTCCCCAGCATTGTGTTGTGCAGCTGTGTATTGATCATGTACAGTGCCTTGCGAAAGTATTCGGCCCCCTTGAACTTTGCGACCTTTTGCCACATTTCAGGCTTCAAACATAAAGATATAAAACTATTTTTTTGTGAAGAATCAACAACAAGTGGGACACAATCATGAAGTGGAACGACATTTATTGGATATTTCAAACTTTTTTAACAAATCAAAAACTGAAAAATTGGGCGTGCAAAATTATTCAGCCCCCTTAAGTTAATACTTTGTAGCGCCACCTTTTGCTGCGATTACAGCTATAAGTCGCTTGGGGTATGTCTCTATCAGTTTTGCACATCGAGAGACTGAATTTTTTCCCCATTCCTCCTTGCAAAACAGCTCGAGCTCAGTGAGGTTGGATGGAGAGCATTTGTGAACAGCAGTTTTCAGTTCTTTCCACAGATTCTCGATTGGATTCAGGTCTGGACTTTGACTTGGCCATTCTAACACCTGGATATGTTTATTTTTGAACCATTCCATTGTAGATTTTGCTTTATGTTTTGGATCATTGTCTTGTTGGAAGACAAATCTCCGTCCCAGTCTCAGGTCTTTTGCAGAATCCATCAGGTTTTTTTCCAGAATGGTCCTGTATTTGGCTCCATCCATCTTCCCATCAATTTTAACCATCTTCCCTGTCCCTGCTGAAGAAATCGAGAATCTGTGGAAAGAACTGAAATGAGTCTGACATGGCACACTAATCCCTGTACCAACATCCTATTTTCACAGGTCTCTGATCAAAAGTAGTATACTAGATAGGGGATAGGGTGCCATATAATTTCAGAGTTTTGCTACTCTTCTGTACCAAAGCTTGTTTGTTTATCACTTTTTCCTATAAAAGCTCATCTTTGTCCATTTGAGGATAGAATGAATATATCACCATCAGTACATTAGTTTTAATCAGAATTTAATTTCCCTTCGTTTGCTTGAACACGTGAATAAAAACAACACACTCCATATTAAAGCAGTCTTATCTTTTTTAATACCTTGTGCCGGTCTGAAATCAATTGCTACACTTGGCAAGCATGTGTGTTGTTGGGCTGCGGAGAGGAGCTGAGAGCCGGAGAGGCTATCTTTGATGAATGTGCTCAGTAATCCAGTCAATTGGTAGCATTAATAATGTTTGGTTTGCTAAAATAGCGATTGTAGCCGCCCAACCGTTGCTGCTTCAGGGCTGTGGGGCCCTGCACACATTGAGCTGAGGGACTCAACAAGACTACAGGCTTTAAAGCTCAGCACAACACACATAGTTCAAAGATACATAATGAAAGAGTGTGTGTGTGTGTGTGTGTGTGTGTGTGTGTGTGTGTGTGTGTGTGTGTGTGTGTGTGTGTGTGTGTGTGTGTGTGTGTGTGTGTGTGCGTGCGTGTGTGTGTGTGTGTGTGTGTGTGTTTTTGGTTTCTGACTCACATTGATGTTATCACAAGTTGCAACACTGGACTTTTTACAGCTTAGCAAATGTGCTCATGAATGATAACAAAAAGTGTTCTGGCAAATATGCAGAACTACCCACAGTGTCACAGTCGTGGCTTCTAACAGTAAACGACTGCATTGCAAATTGCCAACATACTCATCCTGCTGAGTTGAAAGGGTATAAGAAGTAAAAGGGCAGAGAAACACCTGGATCTGATTCCCATTACTGGTTTACCAAGAGGAGAACGTTAAACGTCAAGATGGTCTCTGTCCTTTCCTCTAACCTCCTCCTGTCAGTGAGTTGCTGTGCCAATGTGTCTTTCAGCCTGATCCCTCTCAGTGACTTGAATAGAGATCCGGTCTAATCCTCACACGCAACTGCACACGCACACACAAACCAGGAAACGCCTAATGCCTGTCTCCTCTCAGACTGGTCATGACAGGCCAACCAGAGTAAAGATGAAACATCATCTATCTCAATTTCCTCTCAGAGAAAAAAAAAACAGAGGAGAAATTAATAGGAAATCCAGCTTCAGCTCGTTGCTTGTTTTGGTGGAGTGACAATTATTTATGGGGAAAAATAAGATAGACCACTATAACCACCCTCATACACACACACACACACACACACCTCCTTTCCGTCTCCCTCCGATGTTGACAGTTGATGGCGATCAGTGTCAGAATTGCAGTGCAGCAGAACGAGAAGTGTAGCATGACGCGCTCCCAGAGCATGTTCCATCTTTATCACAGCTGGGGTGTAACAGACAGAGGGAGGGAGGGAGGGAGGCCTGTGGAACTGAACTGTCTCACATACCTGAGGTAGTTACACTGCAAAGGAAACATTTTATTATTTTCAGGCATAAATGTAGATCTTGTTGTAAAACTATGAATCTAAGAAATATTTCCTTACAGAGGAAGAGGGAACAATAATATCACCAGGAGAGGGACTGCTGGCATTTCAAAATGTCTGTACAACGACTGTGCCCGAAAAATGTGAAACACTGTTTTTCTGTTATCTTCTCTGTTCTGTGTGTTCAGAACAATTTGTTCATTTTCAAGATCAACAGCAGAACAGTTGTGTACTGTATGTACTATAGGGATATGTCGGCCTGCCTGCCTGCCTGCCTGCCTGCCTGCCTGCCTGCCTGCCTGCCTGCCTGTCTGCCTGCCTGCCTGAGGTGGAGAATTGAAGATGTTGCACTGACTGACTGAAAGCCACCAGACTGACAACAGAACAGTGTCATTTATGGTACCAGGTCTATCCTTTATTCAAACCTTTGCTGTCACCATCACTCCATTTCTCTCCTTCCCTACTATATATATCTCCCTAAGCCCTCTTCCCTCCCCATTCTCTCTCTCTCTCTCATTCTCTTTCTCTCTCTCTCCTTCTTTTCTTTGTCTTTCTTCAAAATACCATGATAAATGGTAGATGTTAGATTAATGTAATGCTAACATGGAAAATTATGTTCAATCTATTTTCTTTTTTTTGGTTGATAGAAAGATAGAACTGAGTTGAGTACTCTGCTGGACACTTTCCCAAATGTCAGTGCATCTTAGCCGTTGTCAAGCACTCCCAGACCCACAAATGTCAGCCTCTCCTCAGCACCAGAGCTATTGTGAACCACTCACACAGCTGGAAATGTCAATGATTCCCCTGACATATATACAAGAGAGAGATTAAGATCTTTGGGAGCAAGAGAGGGACTTCCAACCCAGCTTCCAACCCAGTATCTATAGATCTATTTTATAGTGTAGTACTGGTCACATCACCCCTTCCTGGACAACTCCTCCACAGTATACAAGCCCCTACAAGCCTGTGACCCATGTCATACGACATACAGTATGTATGTGTCCTTGTGACAGAAGTCACATAGATGTGTATAATTAATTGGAATTGGAATTTACTTCCTGAATTGACTAAATTGAAATGGCATTCACCCCAAACCTGTTCATGGTGATGTATGAGAGTCACAAGATCACCACAAGAAACCTGTACAGATGTGGTACCCTGTAACTAGAGAGAATTGTGCCAAAGCTCAGACTATGACCCAAATTCTATCAATTCCACATTCAGAACAGCACATTTCAGGTTCACTCAGAATGTTTACCCTGCATTTCAAGGACAGGTGTGGTTTCTGGACAATATCCAGAGACGTCCTCTAAAGGAATAGCTTGCAGGGTGCCTCGGTTCTAACTCAGTTAACACCTTTGATAAACCTGGGGCCTAAAGACTCAATACCAACCGTGACTCATACCCCATAGTCACACACAGGAACACATCTGAGTAGTACAGAGCTGTACACATATAGACACACGCACACGCACACACACACGTCTCACACACACACCACAGCTGTAACACCAGCCAACATTCCAGAGAGGACAATCATACAGTAGAGGACAACCTAAAAATGACACTCAGATATACACACACAAACACACACACACACACACACACAACCGCTCTCTCTTAGTTTCACAAACATCTAAACGCTCTTTTCTACATCAACAGTTAATTTCCCCTCTGCTGAGGTGAGAATTGGATTGATGTACTGTAAGGGGTTACTACTCTGCTCTCTCTCTCCATCTCTCATCTGTCTTAGGAGAGGATACAGTTTGTTGATAGAGCAGAGAGTCTATCTTATTATTTCTCACTTTTTCCATCTCCTTTCTCTCTCTCTCACCTCTCTTCTCCCTCTCCCTCTCCCTTCTCCCTCTCTCTCACTCTCCCTTCTCCCTCTCCCTTCTCCCAGGGCTCCCGAGTGGCGCAGAGATCTAAGGCACTGCATCTCAGTTCTTGAAGCGTCACAAATAGACACCCTGGTTCGATTCCAGGCTGTATCACAACCGGCCGTGATTGGGAGTCCCATAGAGTGAAGCACAATTGGCCCAGCGTCGTTCAGGTTTGGCCGGTGCAGGCAGTCATTGTAAATGAAATCAAATTCTTAGCTGACGTGACTAGTTAAATAAAGGTTAACAATCCCTTCAGTTTAACTCACCCACATTGGGCCAATTCTCCAAGCAGCACTCAACGTACTGCTCCTCTCCTCTTTTATTTTTAATGAGGAGCTTTTCTTTTGAACTTGGTTGTGCCGTATTGATTTTCCAGTGCTCAGACGAGTGCATGCGGGATATTATCTCCGGCAGGCGCGCGGAGGAAGGGGTTGGTTGGCGTTTTCCCCACTGAATGTGATTGTCTCTCATTTCTCTAACGCGATGCCCCCTGACCCCTGCATTGTGCGCTAATCCTGGTCCGTTTAAGAGATCAGCCCATGCTCTGATGAGATACGAGCGTCTCACCAGCCCAGCCCATTAACTGTTACAGAGAAGGGTTAGGCCAATGATAGGCCTCTTATTTCTCTCTCTCTTTCTCTCTGTCTATCTTTCGTTCTCGTTCTCTTTCTGTCCTCCTCTTTCTCTCTCCAGCTATTTCTCACTCTCTCTCCCTCTTCTTTCACCCCTCCCGCTCTCTCCTCCCCCCTCTTTCCTTCTTGTGATAAAGATTAATTAAGGCATGCATTTCCTACGGTCTCCTCTCAGCAGCGGTCTGTCCATAAAGTCTGTGGGCCGTAATGGGATCAATAGGAGATCTTTAATGCTGGGGAAAGGGTTGTTCAGGTCAGATGACTTTTAGATCGTACAATGCCCCCTCTCTACTCTCTCTCCTCCACCCTGAGCCACACACACCTTTATCTCCTCCTTCCTCTCCTCCTCCCTCTCCTCCTTCTTCTCCTCCTCCTCCCTCTCCTCCTCCCTTTCCTCCTTCTTCTCCTCCTCCCTCTCCTCCTCCCTCTCCTCCTTCTTCTCCTCCTCCCTCTTCTCCTCCCTCTTCTCCTTCCTCTCCTCCTCCCTCTCCTCTTTCTTCTCCTTCTCCCTCTCCTCCACCCTCTCCTCCTCCCTCTCCTCCTTCTTCTCCTCCTTCTCCTCTTCCCTCTCCTCCTTCTTCTCCTCCTCCCTCTCCTCCTCCCTCTCCTCCTCCTCTCCTCCTCCCTCCCGCTCCTCCTTCTTCTCCTCCTTCTCCTCCTCCTCTCCTCCTTCCTCTCCTCCTCCCTCTCCTCCTTCTTCTCCTCTTCCTCATTCTTCTCCTCCTCCCTCTCCTCCTCCTTCTCCTCCTCCTCCTTCTCCTCCTCCCTCTCCTCCTTCCACTCCTCCTCCCTCTCCTCCTCCCTTCCTCTCCTCTTCCCTTCCTCTCCTCCTCCATTCCTCTCCTTCTCCCTCTCCTCGTTCCTCTCCTCTTCCTCTTCTCTATCCTCTAGGGAATTATTCTCAGCACATTTGTCATCTTGTTCAGAATTCATTTTCGGGTGAATTGCGGCCAGGACCCTATTCATTAATTTGAATATTTTGAAAGGTGAAGGGGAAAATTAACATGTGGAGTCTTTTTTTGTAAAGATATGAGGTACGGTTTTGGTAACGAATCTAGAATGAGCATTTTCCACTTCCTTTATGAAATTGTAGACGGTGTGTTTGAACGGAAAGAGCTGCAGAACACGTATTATAGATAATGAGAAACCAAAAGGGGAGCAAATCAAATTGACAGAAATTCTATTTTCTGGAAGGAGAAAACAGAAGCGTTAAGTGTGTGCTGAATTCTAATGTCAAGCTGAGATTGCTGAGATAGTGGAGAGAGCTCAGTGCCGTCAGCATAGTGATAACACAGGAAGCTTGACTTTTTAAAACAAATCTCCCAACGGAAGTATAATTTGTCTCCGGCTGTTCTCAGGGAAACACGGCTAGAGAACCTGGTCACAGTGTGTGCTTGCGTGAGTGGTTGCGTGCTTGTGTATGTGTGTGTGTGTGTGTGTGTGTGTGTATGTGTGTTTGCATGTGTGATAGTGTGTGTATGATTCAACAATAATAACACCATCATGTCTCCATGCAGGCAGCAGCATTCTCGTTGGTCCGAGGAGGAAATATCTGTTATTTTTAGACTTTGTATCTATTGGCTCCCTGGGCCGGGCTGAGCAAGCGAATCGTCCATGTCGGTGCTTTTTGACTAATGATCTCAGCTCAGCCACAAGGTCAAAGCCAGGTGGGCTCCATGACAACGGCGGAGCCTTTATCAAATGGAACAGAGGGTAGGGCCGAGCTTGTCTCCTGGAAGGAAGGATCCAGAAGGTTCGAAGGGCTGCCTCCCAAATGACTCCCTGTTCCATTTATAGTGCACTACTATGACTATAGCCCACTATATAGGGAATAGGTCCTCTAGTGAAAAGTAGTACACTATATGTGGAATAGTGTGCGTATTTGGGAGGCAACCTGTGAATCTTTGAGACGAAACAAAGAGTGATGGATGTGGTGGAACGAGCAGGATAGCTGTCTCCGTAATGAGCATGTCCCTTGTGATTCTCTGACCGGGACAGAGTAGTAGTGACACGTTTAACCCCTTACCTACACGCACATACACACACTGCAGCTGAGTACCCCAGATGTGCCACATGTATAGAGACTGATAGCTGCCTAACTGAGATGAATCACCAATGGTATTTTCTATGCGTTTTAGACATTTGATGTTGTGTTTGTTTGGGCCTACTGGGCATGTGTGATCTTGCTCCTGCTCCCTCAGTCACCCCAGCACCATTTGTCAGATGCTATTTTCTCTGTAATTCAATGTATTGTGTATATTAATGCTGTTAAGGTGACACTGCCATCGTGGTTTCAGGCTATGGCACGGTGAATAGGTAAAGTGGGATTCTGGGTAATAGAATCATCTGAAGGTGATGTGTCTCAGACCTCTGGCCATTACCACGGCGATCTCTGCTCTCTTCCTCTCCCTCTCTCCCTCCCCTCCCCTCCCCTCCCTCTCTCTCCTCCCTACCCTCTCCTCCCTACCCTCTCCTCCCTCCCCTCCCTCCCTCCCTCCCCTCCCTCTCCTCCCTCCCCTCCCCTCCCTCTCCTCCATCCCCTCCCTCCACTTCTCCAAGACAGAAAAAGACAGTGTCGGTGTGTGCATGTACGCGCGTGTGTGAGTGAGTGTGTGAAATGTTGAGCTAGCTAATGGTTTCATTTGCAGAGAGGGATAGTGATGAGGCCTTGAAGGGGTTCATCCCAGCAGATGAGTTCCTCATAGTGCTGTATCATCATCACTGTATCCTTACAGCCTCCAGGAACATGGATCCACTGCTACACAACACTACTGGGAACCTTTCAGCGCCATGGGGAACAGAGATATTGTCTGGCACTACTTGATAATTTACAACCAGCCATCTCCTTAAGCACTTAGAGTCTATGTCTGTGTCACAAATGGCACCCTATTCCCAATATAGTGCAATACTTTTTAAAAGTACCCTACATTACCAAAAGTATGTGGACACCTGCTCGTCGAAAGTCTCATTCCAAAATCATATTAATATGGAGTTGGTCCGCCCATTACTGCTATAACAGCCTCTACTCTTCTGGGAAGACTTGCTGCGGGGACTTGCTTCCAGCAGCAGTAGTGATGTCAGACACAGATGTTGAGCGATTAGGCCTGGCTCGCAGTCGGTGTTCCAATCCATCCCAAAGGTGTTCGATGGGGTTGAGGTCAGTGCTCTGTGCAGGCCAGTCAAGGTCTTTCACACCGATCTTGACAAACGATTTCTGTATGGACCTCGCTTTGTGCAAGGGGGCATTGTTATGCTGAAACGGGAAAGGGCCATCCCCAAACTGTTGCCACAAAGTTGGAAGCAAAGAATCATCTAGAATGTCATTGTATGCTGTAGCTGGTACCACTTGCCGTGCGGTAGCAGTGAGAACGGTCTATGACTTGGGTAACTGGAGTCTTCAACCATTTCTGGGTGCTTCCTCTTAGTACAGTGCCTTTTGCCACATTTCAGGCTTCAAACATAAAGATATAAAACTGTATTTTTTTGTGAAGAATCAACAACAAGTGGGACACAATCATGAAGTGGAACGACATTTATTGGATATTTCAAACTTTTTTAACAAATCAAAAACTGAAAAATTGGGCGTGCAAAATTATTCAGCCTCTTTACTTTCAGTGCAGCAAACTCTCTCCAGAAGTTCAGTGAGGATCTCTGAATGATCCAATGTTGACCTAAATGACTAATGATGATAAATACAATCCACCTGTGTGTAATCAAGTCTCCGTATAAATGCACCTACACTGTGATAGTCTCAGAGGTCCGTTAAAAGCGCAGAGAGTATCATGAAGAACAAGGAACACACCAGTCAGGTCTGAGATACTGTTGTGAAGAAGTTTAAAGTCGGATTTGGATACAAAAAGATTTCCCAAGCTTTAAACATCCCAAGGAGCACTGTGCAAGCGATAATATTGAAATGGAAGGAGTATCAGACCACTGCAAATCTACCAAGACCTGGCCGTCCCTCTAAACTTTCAGCTCATACAAGGAGAAGACTGATCAGAGATGCAGCCAAGAGGCCCATGATCACTCTGGATGAACTGCAGAGATCTACAGCTGAGGTGGGAGACTCTGTCCATAGGACAACAATCAGTCGTATATTGCACAAATCTGGCCTTTATGGAAGAGTGGCAAGAAGAAAGACATTTCTTAAAGATATCCATAAAAAGTGTTGTTTAAAGTTTGCCACAAGCCACCTGGGAGACACACCAAACATGTGGAAGAAGGTGCTCTGGTCAGATGAAACCAAAATTGAACTTTTTGACAACAATGCAAAACGTTATGTTTGGCGTAAAAGCAACACAGCTCATCACACTGAATACACCATCCCCACTGTCAAACATGGTGGTGGCAGCATCATGGTTTGGGCCTGCTTTTCTTCAGCAGGGACAGGGAAGATGGTTAAAATTGATGGGAAGATGGATGGAGCCAAATACAGGACCATTCTGGAAGAAAACCTGATGGAGTCTGCAAAAGACCTGAGACTGGGACAGAGATTTGTCTTCCAACAAGACAATGATCCAAAACATAAAGCAAAATCTACAATGGAATGGTTCAAAAATAAACATATCCAGGTGTTAGAATGGCCAAGTCAAAGTCCAGACCTGAATCCAATCGAGAATCTGTGGAAAGAACTGAAAACTGCTGTTCACAAATGCTCTCCATCCATCCAACCTCACTGAGCTCGAGCTGTTTTGCAAGGAGGAATGGGAAAAAATTTCAGTCTCTCGATGTGCAAAACTGATAGAGACATACCCCAAGTGACTTACAGCTGTAATCGCAGCAAAAGGTGGCGCTACAAAGTATTAACTTAAGGGGGCTGAATAATTTTGCACGCCCAAATTTTCAGTTTTTGATTTGTTAAAAAAGTTGGAAATATCCAATAAATGTCGTTCCACTTCATGATTGTGTCCCACTTGTTGTTGATTCTTCACAAAAAAATACAGTTTTATATCTTTATGTTTGAAGCCTGAAATGTGGCAAAAGGTCGCAAAGTTCAAGGGGGCCGAATACTTTCGCAAGGCACTGTATGTACGTAGGTCTTGGATGGCAGGAAGCTTGGCCCCAGGGAAGTTCTGGGCTGCACAAACTACCCTCTGTAGTGCCTTATTGTCGGATGCCGAGCAGTTGCCATCCCAGGCGGTGATGCAACCGGTCAGGATGCTCTCGATGGTGCAGCTGCAGAACTCTCAGGACCTGGGGACCCATGCCAAATATTTTTAGTCTCATGAGGGGGAAAAGGTTTTGTCGTGCCTTCTTCACGACTGTCTTGGTGTGTTTGGACCATGATAGTTTGTTGGTGATGTGGACACCAAGGAACTTGAAGCTCTCGACCTGCTCCACTACAGCCCCGTCGATGTTTATGTGGGCCTGTTCCGCCCTCTTTTTCCTGTCGTCCACGACCATCTCCTTTGTCTTGCTCACATTGAGGGAGAGCTTGTTGTCCTGTAATGTTTTCAAAACTGTTATAGTTACATGAATTATGGTTATTTCCAGGAATACACATTCGGTGACATCCTACCTGTCCTACAGAGCTTTGTAAAGATAGGGACAGTTCTGTTGACCCCCTCATGCTTCATTAAACTATACTTCTAAAGAGGATTTGATTCAAACGTAAAACACACAATGAAAGACTAATTCAATAAGTGATCAAAATAGTATTTATGTGTGAGTGTTTTCATGTTTGAACATAACAGTCTGGCTCAGCCACAGAGAGAGAGCCTGGGAGGTCTGCTTGTAGGAAAATATGAAATATTAGCAACTCTACACAGAATAACTAAAAGGCCTGTGAAAATAAGTGGTGTCAGAAAAGTCTCTATAAATATTAGTGAAGGCTTTTTAAAAGCGGGTAATCACTTTCTCTTTGATGCATAATGCAGCTTATTTATTCAAACAGTCCTATGCGTTAGGAGAAAATTGCTCTGTTTGAGGGCTTTAAATCTCTGGCTGCAGTTCGCTCAGAGACAAAGACGATGTACTGGGGATACGTGATGGGAGCTGTGCTACTGTGCTGTGCTTAGGGAGGTGTCTGTCTGTGTTATTGTGTGTATGTGTATGTGTAAGTGTGTGTGTGTGTGTGTGTGTGTGTGTGTGTGTGTGTGTGTGTGCGCGCATGCATGTGCGTGTGTGTGTGTGTGTGTGTGTGTGGCACTGTTAATGCGTGGGGGCTGCGCTGTTAATGGTGTCAGGGTGTCAGAGGGTACGGGAGGAAAGATGCATTTAACAGTCACATTACAGGGGCTAATTCACCAGCTCACAGCAGTACTGCTGCCTCTTATCAAACTGAACACTCTGGAGGACTGAGATCAACATCAGAGCTCAGAGGAAAACACACACACTCATACACAGACACGCACACACACATACAGGCACGCACGAGCACGCACATACACCAAACGCACACACACTAAGGATTAAGGCAAGTGCAGATGTTCATTCACCACAACACCTGCCTGAGTAGAGCACCTCACCCACACACACCACAACCCCTGCCTGAGTAGAGCACCTCACCTACACACACCACAACCAACCCCTGCCTGAGTAGAGCACCTCACCCACACACACCACAACCAACCCCTGCCTGAGTAGAGCACCTCACCCACACACACCACAACCAACCCCTGCCTGAGTAGAGCACCTCACCCACACACACCACAACCAACCCCTGCCTGAGTAGAGCACCTCACCCACACACACCACAACCAACCCCTGCCTGAGTAGAGCACCTCACCCACACACACCACAACCAACCACTGCCTGAGTAGAGCACCTCACCCACACACACCACAACCAACCCCTGCCTGAGTAGAGCACCTCACCCACACACACCACAACCAACTCCTGCCTGAGTAGAGCACCTCACCTACACACACCACAACCCCTGCCTGAGTAGAGCGCTTCACCCACACACACCACAACCAACCCCTGCCATTGTAGAGCACATCACCCACACACACCACAACCAACCTCTGCCTGAGTAGAGCACCTCACCCACACACACCACAACCAACCCTTGCCTGAGTAGAGCACCTCACCCACACACACCACAACCCCTGCCTGAGTAGAGCACCTCACTCACACACACCACAACCAACCCCTGCCTGAGTAGAGCACGTCACCCACACACACACCACAACCCCTGCCTGAGTAGAGCACCTCACCCACACAAACCACAACACATGCCTGAGTAGAGCACCTCACCTACACACACCACAATCCCTGCCTGAGTAGAGCACCTCACCTACACACACCACAATCCCTGCCTGAGTAGAGCACCTCACCTCACCCACACACACCACAACCCCTGCCTGAGTAGAGCACCTCACCTACACACACCACAATCCCTGCCTGAGTAGAGCACCTCACCCACACACACCAAAACACCTGCCTGAGTAGAGCACCTCACCCACACACACCACAACACCTGCCTGAGTAGAGCACCTCACCTACACACACCACAACACCTGCCTGAGTAGAGCACCTCACCTACACACACCACAGCACCTGCCTGAGTAGAGCACCTCACCTACACACACCACAACACCTGCCATGGTAGAGCACCTCACCCACACACACCACAACACCTGCCTGAGTAGAGCACCTCACCTACACACACCACAACACCTGCCTGACTAGAGCACCTCACCCACACACACCACAACCAACCCCTGCCTGAGTAGAGCAC
Organism: Oncorhynchus clarkii lewisi; assembly: GCF_045791955.1. NCBI lineage: Eukaryota > Metazoa > Chordata > Actinopteri > Salmoniformes > Salmonidae > Oncorhynchus > Oncorhynchus clarkii. The sequence goes on from NC_092148.1 coordinate 18,382,451, forward strand.
CTCACCTACACACACCACAACACCTGCCTGAGTAGAGCACCTCTCCTACACAAACCACAACACCTGCCTGAGTAGAGCACCTCACCTACACACACCACAACCAACCCCTGCCTGAGTAGAGCACCTCACCTACACACACCACAACACCTGCCATGGTAGAGCACCTCACCCACACACATCACAACCAACCCCTGCCTGAGTAGAGCACCTCACCTACACACACCACAACACCTGCCTGAGTAGAGCACCTCACCTACACACACCACAACACCTGCCTGAGTAGAGCACCTCACCTACACAAACCACAACACCTGCCTGAGTAGAGCACCTCACCTACACACACCACAACCAACCCCTGCCTGAGTAGAGCACCTCACCTACACACACCACAACACCTGCCATGGTAGAGCACCTCACCCACACAAACCACAACACCTGCCTGAGTAGAGCACCTCACCTACACAAACCACAACACCTGCCTGAGTAGAGCGCCTCACCCACACACACACCACAACCCCTGCCTGAGTAGATACCTCACCCACACACACCACAACACCTGCCTGAGTAGAGCACCTCACCTACACACACCAAAACACCTGCCTGAATAGAGCACCTCACCCACACACACCACAACACCTGCCTGAGTAGAGCACCTCACCTACACACACCACAACACCTGCCTGAGTAGAGCACCTCACATACACACACCACAACACCTGCCATGGTAGAGCACCTCACCTACACACACCACAACACCTGCCTGAGTAGAGCACCTCACCTCACCTACACACACCACACCACCTGCCATGGTAGAGCACCTCACCCACACACACCACAACACCTGCCTGACTAGAGCACCTCACCTACAAACACCACAACCCCTGCCTGAGTAGAGCACCTCACCTACACACACCACAACACCTGCCTGAGTAGTGCACCTCACCCACACCAGCAGAAGGGGAGCTGTTTGCACTCCCACACAATCACGCCTGCACACACGTGACACAATCTCTCACACACTACACAGTCACAACTACTTTGACATACTCACACACTCCCACACACACTTTGCAGAGCCATGCAGGCACACACACACACACTCCAAGAGACATTCTATAGACACACATAAACCAGTCACAGCCATCTAAGAGGAGCATGTGTAAAGATGAAGCAACAATGTTTTAGCTATGTGTAGTGCAGTGGGAGCCTTGGCTAAACAATATTGTGTTAAATCAAATCAAACCTTATTCGTCACATGCGCTGAATACAAGTGTAGACTTTACCGTGAAACGCTTACTTACAAGGAGAGTTAAGAAAATATTTACCAAGTAGACTAAAATAAAAAGTAATAATAAAAAGTAACACAATAAGAACAACAATAATGTGCGGGGGTACAGGTTAGTTGAGGTCATTTGTACATGTAGGTGGGGGTGAAGTGACTATGCATAGATAATAAACAGCGAGAAGCAGCAGGGGTCAATGTAAATTGTCCGGTGGCAATTGTATTAATGTTCAGCAGTCTTATGACTGCTGTGAGGAGCATTTTGGTCCTAAACTTGGTGCTCAGGTACACAGCCTATTATATACTGTAGGTCCTGGATGGCAGGAAGCTTGGTCCCAGTGATGTACTGTGCCTTTCACACTACCCTCTGTGGCGCCTTACGGTCAGATGCCGAGCAGCTGACATACCAGGTGGTGGTGCAACCTGTTCAGGATGCTCTCGATGGTGCAGCTGTAAAACCTTTTGAGGATTTGGGGACCCATGCCAAATCATTTCAGTCTTCTGAGGGGGGAAAAGGTGTTGTCGTGCCCTCTTCACGACTGTCTTGGTGTGCTTGGACCATGTTAGTTTGTTGGTGATGTGGACACCAAGGAACTTGAAGCTCTCAACCTGCTCCGCTACAGCCCTGCTGATGATAATGGGGGCGTGCTCGGTCCTCTTCTTCCTGTAGTCCACAATCATCTCCTTTGTCTTGATCACGTTGAGGGAGTGGTTGTTATCATGGCACCACACTGCCAGTTCTCTGACCTCCTCCCTATAGGCTGTCTCATCATTGTCGGTAATCAGGCACTGTTGTGTCGTCAGCAAACTTAATAATGGTGCTGGAGTCGTGTTTGGCCACGCAGTCGTGGGTGAACAGGGAATACAGGAGGGGACTAAGTACACACCCCTGAGGGGTCCAGGTGTTAAGGATCAGCGTGGCAGACATGTTGTTGCCTACTCTTACCACCTGGGGGCGGCCTGTCAGAAAGTCCAGGATCCAGTTGCAGAGGGAAGTGTTTAGTCCCCCAGAGTCCTTAGCTTAGTGATGAGCTTCGTGGGCACAATGGTGTTGAATACTGAGCTGTAGTCAATGAACAGCATTCTCACATAAGTGTTCCTATTCTCCAGGAGAGAAAGGGCAGTGTGGAGTGTGATTGAGATTGCATCAAATGTGGATCTGTTGGGGCGGCATGCGAATTGGATTGGGTCTAGGTTCTCCGGGAGGATGCTGTAGATTTGAGCCATGACCAGCCTTTCAAAGCACTTCATGGCTACCGACGTGAGTGCCACAAGGCGTAATCATTTAGGCAGGTTACCATCGCTTCCTTGGGCACAGGGACTATGGTGGTCTGCTTGAAACAAGTAGGTATTACAGACTCGGTCAGGGAGAGGTTGAAAATGTCAGTGAAGACACTTGACAGTTGGTTTGTACATGCTTTGAGTACATGTCCTGGTAACCTGTCTGGCCCAGCGGTTTTGTGAATGTTGACCTATTTAAAGATTTTGTTCACATTGGCTACCGAGAGCGTTATCACACAGTCATCCAGAACAGCTGGTGCTCTGGTGCATGCTTCAGTGTTGCTTGCCTTGAAGCGAGCATAAAAGGCATTTAGCTCGTCTGGTAGGCTCACGTCACTGGGCAGCTCACGTCTGGGTTTCCCTTTGTAGTCCGTAATAGTTTTCAAGCCCTGCCACAGCCGACGAGCGTCAGAGCCGGTGTAGTAGGATTCAATCTTAATCCTGTATTGACGTTTTGCTTGTTTGATGGTTCGTTTTAGGGCATAGGGGGATTTCTTATAAGCATCCGGATTAGTCTCCCCGCTCCTTGAAAGCGGCAGCTCTAGCCTTTAGCTTGATGCGGATGTTGCCTGTAATCCATGGCTTCTGGTTGCGATATGTACGTACAGTCACTGTGGGGACGATGTCGTCTATGCACTTATTGATGAAGCCAACAACTGAGGTGGTGTAATCCCAGAACATATTCCAGTACGTGCTAGCAAAACAGTCCTGTTGTGTAGCATCCGCGTCATCTGACCACTTCCGTATTGAATCAGGAGGATATAATTCTGGTCAGATTTGCCAAATGGAGGGCGGGGGAGAGCTTTGTATGCATCTCTGTGTGTGGAGTAAATGTGGTCTAGGATTTTTTTCTCTCTGGTTGCACATGTGACATGCTGGTAAATATTTGGTCAAACTAATTTAAGTTTGCCTGCATTAAAGTCCCCGGCCACTAGGAGCGCCGCTTCTGGGTGAGCATTTTCTTCTTTGCTTATGGCCTTATAGAGTTGGTTGAGAGCGCTCTTAGTGCCAGCTTCATTCTGTGGTGGTAAATAGACGGCTACGAATAATATAGATGAGAACTCTCTTGGTAGATAGTGTGGTCTACAGCTGATCATAAGGTACTCTACCTCAGGCGAGCAATACCTCGAGACTTCTTCAATATTAGACATTGCGCACCAGCTGTTATTGACAAACAAACACACACTCCACCTCTCGTCTTACCAGAGGTAGAGTCTCTGTTCCGCCGGTGCATGGAAAATCCTGCTAGCTCTATATTGTCTGTTCAGCCAGGTCTCGGTAAAACATAAGATGTTACCATTTTTAATGTCCCGTTGGTAGGATAATCTTAATCGTAGATCAATTATATTTTCCAATGATTGCATGTCAGCAAGAATAACACACGGCAGTGGGAGTTTACTCACTCGCTTTCGGATTCTCAGAAAGCTGCCAGATCTGCGGCCCCTTTTCCTGCGTCTTTTCTTCACGCAAAAGGCAGGGATCTGGGCCTGTTCCAGTGAAAGCAAGGATATCCTTCTTGTCGGACTCGTTAAAGGAAAAAGTTCATTCCAGTCCAAGGTGAGTAATCGTTGTTATGATGTCCAGAAGTTAAGTTAAAAAATAAGTTACACAAAACGCATACTTATACTTTAATTATACTTATACTTTAATATAAACGTTTACTTTAATTAGAGCGAGTGAAGCCTGAGGTCTCAGCAGTCCCATTTGTGGGGGGAGAGAGAGAGAGAGAGAGAGAGAGAGAGAGAGAGAGAGAGAGAGAGAGAGAGAGAGAGAGAGAGAAGAAGGGGAGCAGTGCTGCTCTGATGAGTCGAGGACAGATACTGTAAGAGAAGAACGACAGGGCCAGGTGCCTGTGGACGTAACACAAAGAAAGCAGCCAGTCCTCCACTCACCTTTCCTCTCCTCTCTCTAATCCCCTCTCTCTCTTTACTCTCAGTGTGGCAGTACCTACAGTATATATACCAAAACTGTACTAAAAATATGATTTTGACAAAAGAGTTTATGACACATCATAGGCAAGACTGCAGGTCTGCTTCTTTTGGTGAATTATGCTTTTGATGAAAATAAAAAAGTATGTTTCCTATTTTTAAACCTTAGAATATTATTTCTACACACCCACACACGCACGCACAGATGCACGCAAACACGAACACAAGCACACATGCACAGCCACCACAACCACCACAACCACCACCACTACTTCCTCTCCTTCCTCTGCCTAGGCCTGTACCAGTCTCCCTTCCTACCGCTAAACAGGAATGGCTGATGGGATACTTGGCCATGTCATGTCTCGAGACTCCACCATATTCAAATCAACCATGTGCCACGATGCATTTTTAATATGGAATAGATTCAAAAACTGGCTTTAGAATCAGTGCCGTGGATTAATAATTCAACAAGGAACCAATTTCCCTCCAAATTGAAATAGAGTGCGAATAGAGTCAGTCATGTCTCTGTACTGTAGTGTGGGTGGGTGGAGTTGGGAGAAGGAGGGAAGGAGGGATGGAGGGATGGCTGGAGGGAAGGGGGGCTGGTAAATTTAATTTTCTTCCATTTTTCATAACCAAGAGAACATGTTCGCTTCTGAGTGGATTTTACCGCTGGGCTTTTGAGGCCAGCTGAGGTTTCTATCTCAAATGTTCCTCTCTGGGTTTTCACTGGGTTTCATATATCTCCTACACAAGAAACACACACATGCATGTAATTGTAAAAGACACAGGAGTGAATACAGAAAAACATCTCTCTCTCTCTCTTCTCTCTCTCTCTCTCTCTCTCTTCTCTCTCTTCTCTCTCTCTCTCTCTTCTCTCTCTCTTCTCTCTCTCTCTCTCTCTTCTCTCTCTCTCTCTCTCTCTCTGAAATAACTTATTATTTATCCATTCTGTATCCCAAATCAGTTTAAATTAGGCTTACAAGTGCAGGTACATCCCAGTTGTATACCCCTCTTCCTATGTCCCATCCATCATTCACGTGTTGCTGTGTGATGTGGAGTCAGAGCTACTGTGTTAGTCACCAGACCAGAAGGTTATAGGTTCAGATCCCAGGAGGCCCATTCAGGGGAAGAAGACAGAGAGTTCTTACTCATCCCAGCACTACCAGCCTACACTGACTAAAGGAGAAATCCAATAAGCTAACTGAATAATTTAACCAATCTTGTCAGAATCTTTGTGCCAATGTGACAGATTTACATTTTGTCAATACTTGAAGCAGTTAACTGTCAGCTGTGTTTAACACACAGAGGAAATATAGAAGTTTCCTGTTCAGGTGTTTCTAGACAGAGCCCTGAGGGGGAGTCAGAGAGACAATGTCATCGACAACATGTAATTATAATCATTCAGGAAGTAATTACACTTCTGGACCATTTTATTGCCAATTCAACATATTTTCTTGTTCTCCAGCCAGAGGAACTCCATTTAAGGTTACAGAACATGAACAACCCAAGCCTGCGGATAATATCAACATGACTGCAGTAGAGTGAGAGAGACAAGGCTGAGGTGTGTGTGTGTGTGTGTGTGTGGTGTGTGTGTGTGTGTGTGTGTGTGTGCGTGTGTGATGTGTGTGAGAGAGAATTAGAAACAGAGAACGCAAGAAGGAAGGCTAAGAAGAAGCACTAGAGGAAGGGAGAACCTCTTTTGGTCCCATGACCATTGGAGCTTTGATGCCAGGTTCTGAGCTTGCTTTCAAGTCGTGGTCTTGAGTCAGCTAGTGTTGGGGAAATGAACTACCTGAGAAGCCTGGCTGGCTGGAACAACAACACACACTGACTACCTGCCTCCATGTCTCCTGTGTGTTCACTACAGTCAAATATAGTGCTCGCTCCATGTGCTACAGTCTGCATACAGGACAGTGCTGGCTGGCACAGGGACTGAGCTGAGATACACACAAATGCACACGCACACACACACTCGCGCACTCACACAAACATACACACACAGAGTGGTTTACAGTGTACATGTTAATGAGGTCTGAATGTGTGAATAACTGTTACACACTTCATACACACACATTCAGCTCCGCACAATGGACCGGGCCGTCCGAGATTTGTCTAGGAGTAGCCAGTCAAGGGTCTTATTGGCACTGGGTGGGTACTGTGGAGCCTGGTGGGGGGATGGACCAGTCAGGTTGGTGAGGCAGGTGAGTAAGACCTTGTGGCAGTGACAGCATGGTGGCAATGCAGAACAGCTGTGAGGTAGAGGGGGGGACATCTGCCCTTAGAGCAGGTTTCTGGAGAGATACAGACCAGCAGGTATACATGCAGCACATGTACAGGTCAGGATCTGATGATCGATAAGGTCAAAACTAATCTACATCATAACTTCTACATCAGAATAATCATCAGTATAAACCCAGGCAGAAAAAGAGAGAGAAAGCCAGGCACTCTCTCCACTCAGTGTTGTGAAAACAGGTGATTCTATCTGAGCAGTGCAGTAATCTGAATAAGTGGCACTTAATGCTGAACGCTGTGGTTACACAACGCTCCAATCCAGTGCTTTTCCAACCCACGGGCCACAACACAGTATCCACCACAACCCTCTCATAGACCTTCTAGCTATCAGAGCAAAGAACCCAATTTAGCATTACCACTGGTATCTCTCACACACCTGAAATCTGACTGCAGTAAACAGCCCTAAAGTCACCTGATCAAATTCACAGAACTCTCTTAGATGCAGGGTCTGCCAAGAACTAAGCTAATTTTCCAACTTCATTCAGCATTAAGTTTGAGGTAGATTACATACATCACATGTCTCTGTGTTCCAGGTAATACTATAGTTATAACAGCATTAGGTAATACAGTTAGTTATACGCTATACAGTAAGATACTATAGCGGAATGTTGACTATGTGAGCTGTCAGTCTCTCTCTCTCTTTCTCTCTCTCTTTCTCTCTCTCTGGCCTTGTGTGTGAGAGCCCACAGCTTTGGGCAGCATCCAAAATGGCACCCTATTTCCTATATAGTGCACTAATTTTGACCAAAGCCTTATGGACCCTGATCTAAAGTAGTGCACTCTATACGGAAAAGGGTGACATTTGGGAAACAGCCCAGGTCTGGTCTCCATGATTGACCTGTGTTGTGTATCAGAGCAGACAACGGTGTGTTTCACCAGCCATTTTAATGGGCCATCTATACTGCCCTAATAATGTGCAGCCAGGCAGCCAGCCTCAGACTGGATGCTCCATAAAGTCTCCTGGAAAGACAGCCAGGATGGAGGCAGCAGGCAGGAGGCAGGATGAATAAACAAAGACAATCCCTACACACACATACACACAGACATGAAGGCAAACCTTACAGGTCCTCAATCAATACCAGCAGCATCAACATTCACCACCACTGCCCCTCTACCATCCTCTTCCTCCTGGTAACTAAGAGAGAGAGAGGGTGTGTGTGTGTGTGTGTGTGTGTGTGTGTGTGTGTGTGTGTGTGTGTGTGTGTGTGTGTGTGTGTGTGTGTGTGTGTGTGTGTGTGTGTGTGTGTGTGTGTGTGTGTGTGTGTGTGTGTGTGTGTGTGTTTGTCGTGTCTAGTCAAAAATAGAACAGGGTAAAGTCTACATTCAATATGGCATTGATTCTATTGTTGCTAATTTCTCATGGCTAGAGCTGGAGTAATTGGCTATTGCACCAGTTTGTTGCTACTTACTGTTGGAGGATCAGAAAAACAGCAGCAAATATAACCACCACTTCAAGTATTCTCTAATGGAAATAATATGTTCTCTTTCACTCCTGTCTAGAAAGCAGAAAAGCAACACTTCTTAGTTTTTACACCTCTGGCTTTGGCCAGAAGAATCACACAAACATATCTATAAAGGACAGAAGTTAACAGACAGACGCTCACAGACTCTCTCAAGTCAGTACATTTTTTTCATGGATTCAGTTTTTCCATTTCACTGCTTTATTGTCTCTCTAAAATAAAATGTTTTCTCATGTCTCTCTCCTCTATGAAAGACAAGGGGGTTGGTGAGATATGGGCGCCAGTAACTAACTTACATTAAGGAGAGCTGAAGAAGCATTGCTCACTATAAAGCCTTCATGTGACTGTTACAGCATACATAGAAACATCCATAAACAGTGGTTAGCAGCAACGTCATAGATGTGACAATGCTGTGAAAGCAAAGCAGTTCTAGGATCCCAGCTCTAGGATCCCAGCTCTAGGATCCCAGCGTTCATAAGCACTCAACACAAACGCCTCCCTCACAAATGACCTAGATGACTATCTCATTTGTGTAGCTGGCTACAGTACAGTGATAGCACCAGCTATGTATGAGAGAGGGAGGGAGGGAGGGAGTGAGATGAGACAGAGAGAAAGATGGAGAGGTCGGGAATAAGAGAAAGAGACCAAGAGATGAAGATAGAGATGAAGAAAGTAGAGAAAAAGAGAGGCAGGGATATAGCTCTGTCTGCACGTTGGTAAAGTGGTGTTAGCAGGTGACAGATGGAGGTCTGGTCACGGGGTTCTCACTCAGATGATCCTTTATTACGCTTTAACAACTGTGAGCGAGCGCTGCTAATTTCCTGCTGCTGGTGGAGATATTCTAATGAGATCTTCCACTAACCCTCCTCCATGCCAGAACACTGACTGGGGGATCAAACTCATTCTGCCTGCATTCCTCAATAGCGTAATTAACCCTCTGAGCTAAAGGTCTGTAGGGCCTAGGCATCAGCGCTGGTTAAATCTCATGGTTACTCATCACGTGAGCAGCTCAAAGGATTGGTTGATTTCTATAGAATGAATGCTTCCATGAAGAGCTTTAATCAGTCCTCCCTCCCCCTCCACCCCTCCCTCTTCTCTAAATGAAACAGCTTGATTCCCTGAGCTCTAGTTGTCTGTGCGGCGGTGAAACTCTTTGCAGGTGTTTTACTATCCTGCTGTGAGGAGGAACAGAACACCAGCATGTGTGTGTGTGTGTGTGTGTGTGTGTGTGTGTGTGTGTGTGTGTGTGTGTGTGTGTGTGTGTGTGTGTGTGTGTGTGTGTGTGTGTGTGTGTGTGTGTGTGTGTGTGAGTGAGTGTGTGTGTGTATAGGCTCTCAATGAATTCCCACAGCTGATCAACCAAAGGAAAAAATAATGATCCTCCCTTCCTCTCTCTCCCTCCATCTCTCTGACTTTTGTCCATACCATCCGTCTCCTCTTTTTCCTCCAACTCTTTCTCTCTCTCTCTCTTTCTCCCTGTGAATGTACAGACATTATCTCTATTAGGAGGCTGAGGTCAAGCACTAATTTCTGAGCTAGTGCTTTTAATGTTAGCTGGAGATATTAGGAAAAAAGTGAGAGGGGGGGGCGAGAGGGAGCTGCAGAGGCAGAGAGAGAGGGGGGAGAACAATGGAGATAGAAAGAGAGAGGAGAAAGAGTGAGAGAGGTAGTAATAGAGGGAGAGATGGAGAGAGAAAAAGAGAGAGAGAGTGTGAAGGAGAGAGAAAGGGGGAGAAGGAGAAAGGGGGAGAGAGCGAGAGAGAGCGAGGAGAAAGAGAGAGGTAGTGATAGAGGAAGAGATGGATAATGGAGAAAAGCATTAAAACATGTCATGTTATAGAGGGATAGAAAGAGGGAGAGATAGAGAGAGAATACGTGAGAGTGAGAGAGGGGAGAAGGGGAGAGAGGGGGGGACAAGGGGAGAGAAGGGGGGACAAGGGGAGAGAAGGGGGGGACAAGGGGAGAGAGGGGGGGACAAAGGGAGAGAGGGGGGGAGAAGGGGAGAGAGAGCGGGAGACAGAGTGGGGAGAGAGGGGGGGACAAGGGGAGAGAGAGCGGGAGACAGAGTGGGGAGAGAGGAGGGGGGAGAAAGGGAGAGAGAGCGGGAGACAGAGTGGGGAGAGAGGAGGGGGTAGAAGGGGAGAGAGAGCGGGAGACAGAGTGGGGAGAGAGGAGGGGGCAAGGGGAGAGGGGGGGGACAAGGGGAGAGAGAGCGGGAGACAGAGTGGGGAGAGAGGAGGGGGGCAAGGGGAGAGAGGGGGGACAAGGGGAGAGAGGGGGGGAGAAGGGGAGTGAGAGCGGGAGACAGAGTGGGGAGAGAGGGGGGGACCAGGGGAGAGAGAGCAGGAGACAGAGTGGGGAGAGAGGAGGGGGGCAAGGGGAGAGAGGGGGGGACAAGGGGAGAGAAAGGAGGGGGGCAAGGGGAGAGGGGGGGGACAAGGGGAGAGAGGGGGGGAGAAGGGGAGTGAGAGCGGGAGACAGAGTGGGGAGAGAGGGGGGAACCAGGGGAGAGAGAGCAGGAGACAGAGTGGGGAGAGAGGAGGGGGGCAAGGGGAGAGAGGGGGGGACAAGGGGAGAGAAGGGGGGACAAGGGGAGAGAGGGGGGGAGAAGGGGAGTGAGAGCGGGAGACAGAGTGGGGAGAGAGGAGGGGGGCAAGGGGAGAGAGAGCGGGAGACAGAGTGGGGAGAGAGGAGGGGGGAGAAGTGGAGAGAGAGCGGGAGACAGAGTGGGGAGAGAGGAGGGGGGCAAGGGGAGAGAGAGCGGGAGACAGAGTGGGGAGAGAGGAGGGGGGAGAAGGGGAGAGAGAGCGGGAGACAGAGTGGGGAGAGGGGGGGGACAAGGGGAGAGAGAGCGGGAGACAGAGTGGGGAGAGAGGAGGGGGGCAAGGGGAGAGAGAGCGGGAGACAGAGTGGGGAGAGAGGAGGGGGGGGAGAAGGGGAGAGAGAGCGGGAGACAGAGTGGGGAGAGGGGGGGGACAAGGGGAGAGAGAGCGGGAGACAGAGTGGGGAGAGGGGGGGGGGAAGGAGGGGGAGAGAGAGGGTGGTAGAAGGAGAGAAGGTAGATGACGGGGGCCAGAGCAGAGCACCAGTAGGGTCAATCTCTCCACTGTCCAGAAATAACACAATTAACAGCAGAGCACTCCGGGGCCTTACAGTCACTGCAGCCCTTTAAACAGTTAGGCTAATGGTAGAGTTCTGTGACATTTTACTGTGATAATTATCTTTGCAGTGAATGGAATTGAAAGAGAAATCTTTAGAGAAATCATTCTCGTTATATTGCTGGTGTGGGGCACATCATGTCACAACTACTCATTTCAAGCCTAGGCCTGAACCAAAAAGAAGAGTACCCATCAGCCCTCCTGTCCCTCTTCTCTCTCTTTCAGCAGGAGGTTTCTCCATCAGCCAGAGCAGAAGAGAGAGACAACCAGAGAAGAGAAGATAGGAAAACAGCATTGAGAATCAGACCGTGCCTCCTGGCTGGTTCTATAGAACCTCAGGCCAGTAAGTTAGTATGTGAAGAGAATGGCTCTGGTTCTATAGAACCTCAGGCCAGTTAGTTAGTATGTGAAGAGAATGGCTCTGGTTCTATAGAACCTCAGGCCAGTTAGTTAGTCTATGAAGGGAATGGCTCTGGTTCTATAGAACCTCAGGCCAGTTAGTTAGTCTGTGAAGAGAATGGCTCTGGTTCTATAGAACCTCAGTCCAGATAGTTAGTCTGTGAAGGGAATGGCTCTGGTTCTATAGAACCTCAGGCCAGTTAGTTAGTCTGTGAAGAGAATGGCCCTGATTCTATAGAACCTCAGGCAAGTTAGTTAGTCTGTGAAGAGAATGGCTCTGGTTCTATAGAACCTCAGGCCAGTTAGTTAGTCTGTGAAGGGAATGGCTCTGGTTCTATAGAACCTCAGGCCAGTTAGTTAGTCTGTGAAGGGAATGGCTCTGGTTCTATAGAACCTCAGGCCAGTTAGTTAGTCTGTGAAGAGAATGGCTCTGGTTCTATAGAACCTCAGGCAAGTGAGTTAGTATGTGAAGGGAATGGCTCAGGTTCTATAGAACCTCAGGCCAGTTAGTTAGTCTGTGAAGAGAATGGCTCTGGTTCTATAGAACCTCAGGCAAGTTAGTTAGTCTGTGAAGGGGATGGCTCTGGTTCTATAGAACCTCAGGCCAGTTAGTTAGTCTGTGAAGGGAATGGCTCTAGTTCTATAGAACCTCAGGCCAGTTAGTTAGTCTGTGAAGAGAATGGCTCTGGTTCTATTGAACCTCAGGTCAGTTAGTTAGTCTGTGAAGGGAATGGCTCTGGTTCTATAGAACCTCAGGCCAGTTAGTTAGTCTGTGAAGAGAATGGCTCTGGTTCTATAGAACCTCAGGCCAGTTAGTTAGTCTGTGAAGAGAATGGCTATGGTTCTATAGAACCTCAGGTCAGTTAGTTAGTCTGTGAAGAGAATGGCTCTGGTTTGATAGAACCTCAGGTCAGTTAGTTAGTCTGTGAAGGGAATGGCTCTGGTTCTATAGAACATCAGGCCAGTTAGTTAGTCTGTGAAGGGAATGGCTCTGGTTCTATAGAACCTCAGGCCAGTTAGTTAGTCTGTGAAGAGAATGGCTCTGGTTCTATAGAACCTCAGGCCAGTTAGTTAGTCTGTGAAGAGAATGGCTCTGGTTCTATAGAACCTCAGGCCAGTTAGTTAGTCTGTGAAGGGAATGGCTCTGGTTCTATAGAACCTCAGGCCAGATAGTTAGTCTGTGAAGAGAATGGCTCTGGTTCTATAGAACCTCAGGCCAGTTAGTTAGTCTGTGAAGAGAATGGCCCTGGTTCTATAGAACCTCAGGCAAGTTAGTTAGTCTGTGAAGAGAATGGCTCTGGTTCTATAGAACCTCAGGCCAGTTAGTTAGTCTGTGAAGGGAATGGCTCTGGTTTTATAGAACCTCAGGCCAGTTAGTTAGTCTGTGAAGGGAATGGCTCTGGTTCTATAGAACCTCAGGCCAGTTAGTTAGTCTGTGAAGAGAATGGCTCTGGTTCTATAGAACCTCAGGCAAGTTAGTTAGTCTGTGAAGGGAATGGCTCTGGTTCTATAGAACCTCAGGCCAGTTAGTTAGTCTGTGAAGAGAATGGCTCTGGTTCTATAGAACCTCAGGCAAGTTAGTTAGTCTGTGAAGGGAATGGCTCTGGTTCGATAGAACCTCAGGCCAGTTAGTTAGTCTGTGAAGGGAATGGCTCTGGTTCAATAGAACCTCAGGCCAGTTAGTTAGTCTGTGAAGAGAATGGCTCTGGTTCTATAGAACCTCAGGTCAGTTAGTTAGTCTGTGAAGGGAATGGCTCTGGTTCTATAGAACCTCAGGCCAGTTAGTTAGTCTGTGAAGAGAATGGCTCTGGTTCTATAGAACCTCAGGCCAGTTAGTTAGTCTGTGAAGAGAATGGCCCTGGTTCTATAGAACCTCAGGTCAGTTAGTTAGTCTGTGAAGAGAATGGCTCTGGTTTGATAGAACCTCAGGTCAGTTAGTTAGTCTGTGAAGGGAATGGCTCTGGTTCTATAGAACATCAGGCCAGTTAGTTAGTCTGTGAAGGGAATGGCTCTGGTTCTATAGAACCTCAGGCCAGTTAGTTAGTCTGTGAAGAGAATGGATCTGGTTCTATAGAACCTCAGGCTAGTTAGTTAGTCTGTGAAGAGAATGGCTCTGGTTCTATAGAACCTCAGGCCAGTTAGTTTGTGAAGGGAATGGCTCTGGTTCTATAGAACCTCAGGCCAGTTAGTTAGTCTGTGAAGAGAATGGCTCTGGTTCTATAGAACCTAAGGCCAATTAGTTAGTCTGTGAAGAGAATGGCTCTGGTTCTATAGAACCTCAGGTCAGTTAGTTAGTCTGTGAAGAGAATAGCTCTGGTTCTATAGAACCTCAGGTCATTTAGTTAGTATGTGAAGAGAATGGCTCTGGTTCTATAGAACCTCAGGCCAGTTAGTTAGTCTGTGAAGAGAATGGCTCTGGTTCTATAGAACCTAAGGCCAATTAGTTAGTCTGTGAAGAGAATGGCTCTGGTTCTATAGAACCTCAGGCCAGTTAGTTAGTCTGTGAAGGGAATGGCTCTGGTTCTATAGAACCTCAGGTCAGTTAGTTAGTCTGTGAAGGGAATGGCTCTGGTTCTATAGAACATCAGGCCAGTTAGTTAGTCTGTGAAGGGAATGGCTCTGGCTATGACGCCTGGCCCTGCGCTATGCAGTAGTTTAAGATTAGAAGATGTGTTTACACACCCCTCTCGCAAATCGATCAGACGTCCTCACTCAAGGTCCCTCTTTGTCAAATCCAGCTTTTCACTCTGAAATGAGATCTGCCGTGTGGTGTGGCGATCAAACAGACAGCTGAGTACTAGGAGGAGAGAAGGAGAGAATGTCACACTAATGCCGCCGCCAGCATCCAGGCCAGCAGCCAGGCCAGCAGCCAGGCCAGCAGCCAGGCCAGCAGCCAGGCCAGCAGCCAGGCCAGCAGCCAGGCCAGCAGCCAGGCCAGCAGCCAGGCCAGCCCTGCCACACAAGGCCCTGCCTGCCACCGCAAACACTTTAAGGGTCAAAGAAGGCAAGGCTGTAAGTCCATTAGATTATAGAATGGATGGCTTCGGATCGCCTGCCTGACACCTGCATAGTTTATTCTCAAATAGACCCTGGAGGGTAGCGGAGAGAAGAGGACGAGAGAGATGAAGGGAGGAAGGGAGGGAGGGAACAGAATAAAGGGCAGGGAACGGGGAGGGAGGGAACAGAATAAAGGGCAGGGAACGGGGAGGGAGGGAACAGAATAAAGGGCAGGGAACGGGGAGGGAGGGAGGGAACAGAATAAAGGGCAGGGAACGGGGAGGGAGGGAACAGAATAAAGGGCAGGGAACGGGGAGGGAGGGAACAGAATAAAGGGAAGGGAACGGGGAGGGAGGGAACAGAATAAAGGGAAGGGAACGGGGAGGGAGGGAACAGAATAAAGGGAAGGGAACGGGGAGGGAGGGAACAGAATAAAGGGAAGGGAACGGGGAGGGAGGGAACAGAATAAAGGGAAGGGAACGGGGAGGGAGGGAACAGAATAAAGGGAAGGGAACGGGGAGGGAGGGAACAGAATAAAGGGCAGGGAACGGGGAGGGAGGGAACAGAATAAAGGGAAGGGAACGGGGAGGGAGGGAACACAATAAAGGGAAGGGAACGGGGAGGGAGGGAACAGAATAAAGGGAAGGGAACGGGGAGGGAGGGAACAGAATAAAGGGAAGGGAACGGGGAGGGAAGGAACAGAATAAAGGGCAGGGAACGGGGAGGGAGGGAACAGAATAAAGGGAAGGGAACGGGGAGGGAGGGAACAGAATAAAGGGAAGGGAACGGGGAGGGAGGGAACAGAATAAAGGGAAGGGAACGGGGAGGGAGGGAACAGAATAAAGGGCAGGGAACGGGGAGGGAGGGAACAGAATAAAGGGCAGGGAACGGGGAGGGAGGGAACAGAATAAAGGGCAGGGAACGGGGAGGGAGGGAACAGAATAAAGGGAAGGGAACGGGGAGGGAGGGAACAGAATAAAGGGAAGGGAACGGGGAGGGAGGGAACAGAATAAAGGGAAGGGAACGGGGAGGGAGGGAACAGAATAAAGGGCAGGGAACGGGGAGGGAGGGAACAGAATAAAGGGAAGGGAACGGGGAGGGAGGGAACAGAATAAAGGGAAGGGAATGGGGAGGGAGGGAACAGAATAAAGGGAAGGGAACGGGGAGGGAGGGAACAGAATAAAGGGAAGGGAACGGGGAGGGAGGGAACAGAATAAAGGGCAGGGAACGGGGAGGGAGGGAACAGAATAAAGGGCAGGGAACGGGGAGGGAGGGAACAGAATAAAGGGCAGGGAACGGGGAGGGAGGGAACAGAATAAAGGGAAGGGAACGGGGAGGGAGGGAACAGAATAAAGGGAAGGGAACGGGGAGGGAGGGAGGGAACAGAATAAAGGGGAGGGAACGGGGAGGGAGGGAACAGAATAAAGGGAAGGGAACGGGGAGGGAGGGAACAGAATAAAGGGAAGGGAACGGGGAGGGAGGGAACAGAATAAAGGGCAGGGAACGGGGAGGGAGGGAACAGAATAAAGGGAAGGGAACGGGGAGGGAGGGAACAGAATAAAGGGAAGGGAACGGGGAGGGAGGGAACAGAATAAAGGGAAGGGAACGGGGAGGGAGGGAACAGAATAAAGGGAAGGGAACGGGGAGGGAGGGAACAGAATAAAGGGAAGGGAACGGGGAGGGAGGGAGGGAACAGAATAAAGGGCAGGGAACGGGGAGGGAGGGAACAGAATAAAGGGCAGGGAACGGGGAGGGAGGGAACAGAATAAAGGGCAGGAAACGGGGAGGGAGGGAGGGAACAGAATAAAGGGAAGGGAACGGGGAGGGAGGGAAAAACAGAGGGAGAAAGACATCAGTAAATAGTAAGTCATAAAGGAGAGGAGAGGTTGGAAAGGAGAGGTCTCTGCTTCAGTTCAGTCACTGCAAAGTGTGACCTCTCACTGAAAACAACCATCCATACAGAGCAGCAAGGGGAACTGCCCCTCCCTAGCTTCAGGCAATGCTCAAACCCTACACCCCAACCTGAGCACTCCGTTCTGCCGCCTCTGGTCTCTTGGCTGTCTCACCCCTACGGGAGGTCAGCTCCCACTCCGCCCAATCCAAGCTCTTCTCACAGTACACACACTGCTACTCCAACACACATACAAACACTCACTCTATCATCTGCTTATAAACACTGCTACTCCAACACACATACAAACACTCACTCCGTCATCTGCTTATAAACACTGCTACTCCAACACACATACAAACACTCACTCCGTCATCTGCTTATAAACACTGCTACTCCAACACACATACAAACACTCACTCCATCATCTGCTTATAAACACTGCTACTCCAACACACATACAAACACTCACTCTATCATCTGCTTATAAACACTGCTACTCCAACACACGTACAAACACTCACTCCGTCATCTGCTTATAAACACTGCTACTCCAACACAAATACAAACACTCACTCCATCATCTGCTTATAAACACTGCTACTCCAACACACGTACAAACACTCACTCCATCATCTGCTTATAAACACTGCTACTCCAACACACATACAAACACTCACTCTATCATCTGCTTATAAACACTGCTACTCCAACACACGTACAAACACTCACTCCATCATCTGCTTATAAACACTGCTACTCCAACACACATACAAACACTCACTCTATCATCTGCTTATAAACACTGCTACTCCAACACACGTACAAACACTCACTCCGTCATCTGCTTATAAACACTGCTACTCCAACACACATACAAACACTCATGCTTACATGCTTACTTACTTTATCGTGTTCTTCTTAGTTCTTATTGTATATCTCGTGTGTTTTTGTTCTACCTTGATATTTTTAGTATCACATTGTTCTTGATTACTGCACTTGTTGGCATTTCACTGTACTTGTCCATGTGACATTAAAACTAGAACCTCGGAACTCAATGGTGGAACCAGCTTCACATCTTCTCCACAAAACATCTGAAACGTTACCTCTTCAAACACTGTCTTAAATAAGACACCTCAGTCAGTCTTCTTCCGTCCATTTTTGCTTTCATCTTTTCGTACTTTTCGTGCCTTTGCTGATAAATTCTTTATAGCAGAAAAATGTATTTACTACGATACGACTGTGACATGCGGTTGTCTCACCCAGCTATGTTAAGATGAATGCACTAACCATAAGTCACTCTGGATAAGAGCGTCTGCTAAATAACCGAACTAGAAATGCAATAGATCCCGACCTCAACACCGAACATCACACCCAGACAGACCCACAACACAGAACCAACCAGCTGATCACAATACCGACACCAAAAGACACCAGTCACACTTAAAATGAAACAACGAAGACTTGAGCCCATTTTGAATGTATGTACTATGACTCTTTATGTAATATGACGTTGCTTATAAATGACTGATGACACATCTGTGTTATACCTACAAAGACTATGAATTCTCTACAAAAGCACTTAAACGTCTTTGTTGTTGGCCTGAAGTGGGATTCACAAGACAACGAACCTCAGTCTGTAGGGACTGTACAGTGGTCCTGACTTCACCTTTGTCCAACAGACAGGAAATAATAAACGTCCTTTAGCTTGAACAAGAAACACCGGTGGTATAGTCAGACATCCCCTGACAGACGTGACCCTGGAAGTAACATAGTTTGATATTCTATTATCCTGGTTGTTTTTTCATCCTTTTGTGTCTGCAGCTCCAAGTGGTGCCGCAGTAATCTGGTTTAACCACGGCTATCTGGGATCGATCGGATGATCTGCTGGTCAACCGTACGAGCAAACAGGAGGTGAGGGAATGAATAACGGAGGAGGGGAAGGTGGAGGGGGTAGGGAGGCAGGGGGAGAGGAAAGGGGGGTGCGAGAGAGAGGGAGGGAGAGAGAGAGGAGGAGAGTAGTGGTGGGGGATAAATCAATACAGTTACAGCACATTTCACAATATTATTGGGGGTGATAGTATGTAGACAGTACTTTGCAGTACAGCTATTCAGCTGTACCTGCGCTAAAACTCCGGTATTTTTCATCATATAGCTTGCAAACCATCATCTTAGCGGGCATATAGTGAGCAATGTGTTTGTATGTTTGGAACATCAAATCGCAAAATAAAAGGGCAGTATCGAATTGCAACACATACTGTATAGGATCATGAGAATTGTGAGAATTCCCATACATATCATATTGGCACCTAAGTATCTTGATAATTTTGTATCGTGAGGTCCCTGGAAATTCCCATCCCTAGAGGATAGGGATTAGAGATAGTTAGGGAGAGGTGAGAGATAGAGAGAGGGAGTGGTAGAGAGAGTGAAGACATACTCCCTCAGCCACACATGAGCACTCATTCAAAGAGGGTCCTGACTCCGCAACACAAAAACCCACTCAGAGAGGAGCCTGTCTATCTCTACTGTGACAACACAACAGAGCCATCCACATCCACATACAGCCTGTCTCCCACACACAGATCTATACACATACAGCCTGTCTCCCACACACAGATCTATACACATACAGCCTGTCTCCCACACACAGATCTATACACATACAGCCTGTCTCCCACACAAAGATCTATACTC
Organism: Oncorhynchus clarkii lewisi; assembly: GCF_045791955.1. Lineage (NCBI taxonomy): Eukaryota > Metazoa > Chordata > Actinopteri > Salmoniformes > Salmonidae > Oncorhynchus > Oncorhynchus clarkii. The sequence continues at coordinate 18,401,836 of NC_092148.1, forward strand.
ATACAGCCTTTCTCCCACACACAGATCTATACACATACAGCCTGTCTCCCACACAAAGATCTATACACATACAGCCTGTCTCCCACACACAGATCTATACACATACAGCCTGTCTCCCACACACAGATCTATACACATACAGCCTTTCAACCACACACATATCTATACACATACAGCCTGTCTCCCACACACAGATCTATACACATACAGCCTGTCTCCCACACAAAGATCTATACACATACAGCCTGTCTCCCACACACAGATCTATACACATACAGCCTGTCTCCAGCACACAGATCTATACACATACAGCCTGTCTCCCACACACAGATCTATACACATACTGCCTGTCTCCGACACACAGATCTATACACATACAGCCTGTCTCCCACACACAGATCCACACACACCTTGCCTCACCCCCTGCCTCAGGAAAATAGACCCGGAAGAATAAAGGAGTTCACAGTAAATCTACAAGTGATTTCCCAGACCTGGGTTCAAATACTATTTGCAATCTTTCAAACACTGAGTGTTTAGGTTTAGCCTGTCTGGGGTACCAGGTCTGCCCCCTCCTCTTCCTCCTGATTTTATTTAGTTGTACAGCGTGTGCCCATGAATGGAAGCCAACCCTCAGCCTTGAGCCCAGTGCTGGCTGCTGTTATTATGTGGCATCAAGGTGAACTCCAGCTAGCTCTGTCAGGAATACGCCGATTAAACGCCTATTAAAAGAGAAAAGAACTGGGGGAAACACATCTGTTTCCTTTTTTACAATGTTGCCACCAGAGAATTGGCTCACATCGCATGAAAGGAGGGAGGGATCGGAGGTGGTAGAGAGAGAGAGAGAGGAAGCAGGTCTACAGGTCTACTTCCCCCCTTTTTCCTTTCTCTACCCTACTGAGGTTACATTTCCAAAACCCTTGGTTAACATAGAGATTCAGGGAACATCAGAAGGTGGGGGGAAATTAACTATATTCTGGTAATCCGAACAATTGAACATATGCGATGGTACTTAATGAATATGATGTCAGTTCAGTTGTCATCTGAGACATTCTCATCAATGATAAGAGACATTCTCATCAATGATAAGATGACATAAACTCTACAGTGGAAAGTCTCCACATCAGAATTATCCAATTCACATGGAATTGTTGTTCAACTTAAATGTTTGAATATGAAATTATTCGTGATGGGATGAAATGTGATTTTAGCTTCTATAATGTGAGATTTGGGTCTTCATAAGATATGGCTCTGCTCAATCAGTAGCCCGCCCCTGTGAAGGGACATGGGCTATAAAACTTTAAAAACACGCCCTCCTCTCCCTTCCTATATAAGTCCTAAGCCCAATATAACTTCCTGTTCCGAGGATGTAGGACGACGGTCCTATGTCAGAATGGTTCAGATAATAACTACAGAACAAAGCAAACATCAGCGTGAGCTTTGGTTGCGAATGGTATGAACTTTGAACTCTTATTCACTACAGAAGTGATACCTCCTAGCCTTTGAGTTAGCAACAGCAGATGCAATTAGGGTTAGGAAGGAACAGACAGAGTATCCCGTCTATCACCCAACAATGTTACTACAACGTATCCAATTGACAACCAGAGACATTCTTCAAAGGACTCGTTTTGGCAACACGGCCTTCCATCTACCACCAACCTACCGAAGCGCAGCTCAGAGTAAATATTTATTGCATTTTCCTTTTCCAAATGGGCGGTAATTTAGAATGCATCAGATACTGTATTTACGATAGCACAGCTTCTCCCTGTGTCCCTCAGTCTTCCCGCTCTTTCACTCAAACCCAGCCCTTTTCCTTTGTGTAACAAGCTGTCATATCTGTTCCGCCCACTAGGGACGTTTTCCTTTATGACGTAATTTGTAATCAAGTTATGATTTAATTATGTGTAATTCTGTGTGATTAGTTAGGTATTTAGTAAATAAATAATTAAACCCAATTTTGTATTGCAGGGTTCGTGCAGATAACCAAGAATTTACAACTTTCAGATGAGACTGAATTAAGATGACGATTGATATTGACTGCTATTGATGTAAAATATTACTAGGTCTTTAAGAGTTTATTCAGAAGATAAAAGCTCTATAAATATTATTTTGTGGTGCCCGACTCTCTAGCTAATTACATTTACATGATTAGCTCAATCAGGTGATATTAATTACAGAGAAATTATTTTATATAATAGCATGTCATATCACTTAATCCGGCATAGCCAAAGACACGACATCTGTTCACTGGTGGAGTTTTTTACTGTCCGGAGATCAGTATAACTCTCTCTCTCTTCCTCCCTCTCTTTGTCTCTATCTATCCATCTATCCCTCCCTCCCTCCCTCCCTCCCTCCCTCCCTCCCTCCCTCCCTCCCTCCCTCCCTCCCTCCCTCCCTCCCTCCCTCCCTCCCTCCCTCCCTCCCTCCATCCATCCATCCATCCATCCCTTTCTCTCTCTCTCTATCTCTCTCTCACTCTCTCTCTCTCTCTTCCTCCCTCTCTTTGTCTCTATCTATCCATCTATCCATCCATCCATCCCTCCCTCCCTCCATCCATCCATCCATCCATCCATCCATCCATCCATCCATCCATCCATCCCTCTCTATCTCTCTCTCTCTCTCTCTCTCTCTCTCTCTCTCTCTCTATCTATCTCTCTCTCTATCTCTCTCCCTATCTATCTATCTATCTCTCTCTCTCTGTGTGTGTGTTCTTGCACTTCTCCAGTATGGCCTCCTGCCAACACAACTCTCCCGACAGGTCTCTTTGCTTATTTTCACCTCAGAATGAGATCTGGGCCACACTCACAGTGACAGGAAACCTCCCAAATACCTCAGAACTGATGTCTTACTGTGCCTGGTGCCACTGTGTATTACTTCTAGCAGTCTACAGGCCTCTCCAATGTACCCACATCCATTTTTAGTCCACCACACACATCCCATTTTAAACAGGATTGATTGATCTGGGAGGGATGGAGAGGTAAAAAGAGAGAGATGGCGGTGGTTTCTTTCTTTCTCTCCGACTCACAAGAGAGTGTTGAATAATTTAGGGTCCGTTGTCACCCGTCTGTGTTTCTAATGAATCAGGGGGGATCCCCTGTGGGGTGACCTGAGAGGAACATGATATCACAGTTGTTTAGCGAGAGGAGAGAGGTCAGGGGTCGCCACATAGGAAGTATCAGAGTGGAGAGGGTGGGGGTCACTGTTCTGTCATAAGACATGTGTTCCTCTCTCTGTCTTACCTGGCTGGAACCGTGCTATAGAACAGTGGTAGAGAACAGGAGAGCAAGGCAAGGGTGACTGTACAGCAACCTGCTGGCGCTGCTACTTTAAGTTTGTTGTACCCCAGGGATGGAGCTGTGGATTTCAAACAGCACATGGAGGAAAGAGGAGCTACTGCAGACATTGAGAATATGGAGAAAAGGTGTGTCTAATCATTAAATATACAGTATAATACACACACGTATGCATTCAAGCAATCTCTCTCTCTCACACACACACAGCAGTGAGCAAATTTGTAATGCACAGCAAACCTATGTGAAGCATCATGTATTGTGTGGAACAAAGGGAATGTAGACACACACAAACACTGACACACACATACACTCCCAAACCTATGTGACTCAACATTGTCACAAAGGGACACAGACACACAGACACAGAACAAATGGGTAGCAGACTGCTTGCTGTTCATGCCAGTAAAAGAGGGCATTAATTAGACTGCCAGCATCAATACATGTCCAGCATTTTCAATCAGCCTAATTGTATTCCTCACAGGGAAATGGACAGTTTGGTTATAAATTAGACCTTGTTCATTTGTTTACCCCCGATAGAACAATGCTTCCTGATTTAACTCATTGGATACATACAGGTTTATTCTACACAGTTAATTTGTACTCACAGCCACACATACATTTGCATATAGACTAGAAGGCATCATCCTGCACCAAATCTAACAAGCTCAATTCTACAACCAGATTTCTATTGGGAAGCTACCAGCCAAACACAACACAGTACAAAGCACTGAACCAACACTGAATCAATAACTCAAACATGAACTCCATCAAATAGTGGATCGAACACTACTCCACTCTGATATAGTGTATGTATGACCCATACCACTACTTACATCCCCTCTCTCTCTCTCTCTCTCTCTCTCTGATGTTTAATACAACATACCATGGAGACTCAGTCTTATCTAGCCCCATGGCACTATGACTGAGACTCAGTCTTCTCTAGCCCCATGGTACTATGACTGAGACTCAGTCTTCTCTAGCCCCATGGCACTATGACTGAGACTCAGTCTTCTCTAGCCCCATGGTACTATGACTGAGACTCAGTCTTCTCTAGCCCCATGGCATTATGACTGAGACTCCGTCTTCTCTAGCCCCATGGTACTATGACTGAGACTCAGTCTTCTCTAGCCCCATGGCACTATGACTGAGACTCAGTCTTCTCTAGCCCCATGGCACTATGACTGAGACTCAGAATTCTCTAGCCCCATGGTACTATGACTGAGACTCAGTCTTCTCTAGCCCCATGGTACTATGACTGAGACTCAGTCTTCTCTAGCCCCATGGTACTATGACTGAGACTCAGTCTTCTCTAGCCCCATGGTACTATGACTGAGACTCAGTCTTCTCTAGCCCCATGGCACTATGACTGAGACTCAGTCTTCTCTAGCCCCATGGTACTATGACTGAGACTCAGTCTTCTCTAGCCCCATGGTACTATGACGGAGACTCAGTCTTCTCTAGCCCCATGGCACTATGACTGAGACTCAGTCTTCTCTAGCCCCATGGGACTATAACTGAGACTCAGTCTTCTCTAGCCCCATGGGACTATGACTGAGACTCAGTCTTCTCTAGCCCCATGGTACTATGACTGAGACCCAGTCTTCTCTAGCCCCATGGTACTATGACTGAGACTCAGTCTTCTCTAGCCCCATGGCACTATGACTGAGACTCAGTCTTCTCTAGCCCCATGGCACTATGACTGAGACTCAGTCTTCTCTAGCCCCATGGTACTATGACTGAGACTCAGTCTTCTCTAGCCCCATGGCACTATGACTGAGACTCAGTCTTCTCTAGCCCCATGGCACTATGACTGAGACTCAGTCTTCTCTAGCCCCATGGTACTATGACTGAGACTCAGTCTTCTCTAGCCCCATGGTACTATGACTGAGACTCAGTCTTCTCTAGCCCCATGGTACTATGACTGAGACTCAGTCTTCTCTAGCCCCATGGCACTATGACTGAGACTCAGTCTTCTCTAGCCCCATGGGACTATGACTGAGACTCAGTCTTCTCTAGCCCCATGGTACTATGACTGAGACTCAGTCTTCTCTAGCCCCATGGTACTATGACTGAGACTCAGTCTTCTCTAGCCCCATGGTACTATGACTGAGACTCAGTCTTCTCTAGCCCCATGGCACTATGACTGAGACTCAGTCTTCTCTAGCCCCATGGTACTATGACTGAGACTCAGTCTTCTCTAGCCCCATGGTACTATGACTGAGACTCAGTCTTCTCTAGCCCCATGGCACTATGACTGAGACTCAGTCTTCTCTAGCCCCATGGGACTATGACTGAGACTCAGTCTTCTCTAGCCCCATGGTACTATGACTGAGACTCAGTCTTCTCTAGCCCCATGGTACTATGACTGAGACCCAGTCTTCTCTAGCCCCATGGTACTATGACTGAGACTCAGTCTTCTCTAGCCCCATGGCACTATGACTGAGACTCACACTCCTAATGGATAACTGAATGGATGGCTTTGACCTAAACACATGTCCCAAGGTGGCAGTTACAGTTACAGTAACGCACACATGTGTTACACACACACACACACACACACACACACACACACACACACACACACACACACACATAAACTCTCTGCATCATCCCATTGGTAGTGCTGTAGTGTACAGTGCAGTGTCCAGGACTTCCTGGTATGTTGTGTTGAGTTGGCTGGATGAGATGAGAGTAACAGAGTAACAAGGTAGCTAATACTGTAGGCTCCCATAGTCTCACTGACTTTACACTTTACACTGTTTTTAATCTTACGAAACATTATTTATTTAGTTCCTCAATTATCTCTGTCTCTCCCAGTCTGTTCATATCTTCTCTGACCTCCACCCTTCTCTCTTCCTCTCTCCTTCTGCATTCTCTTCCCGCTCTATTTTTGCACTGTTGTTTTCTCACTTTCTTTTCCTACATTTGTTCTCTCTCTCTACCCTCTGGCCTGTCTGTCTGTCTCTCTCTCTCCCTCTCTCTCTCTCTCTCTCTCTCTCCCTCTCTCTCTCTCTCTCTTTGCGTCTCCCTTTCTATCCTTCCTTCCCTCACTCCATTGATTAGTAGAAGACTGCTGTCATGAAGCGTTGAAGCCTGACCATGATGTCTAGGGAAATCAGAGCACTTCCTCCTCCCGTATGGTAAGCCCAGCAGTCCACATGCACACACGCACACACGCACGCACGCAGGCACACACACTAACACTCTCACACAAACACACACACCAATACATGACGAGAGAGAGAGAGAGAGAGAGAGAGAGAGAGAGAGAGAGAGAGAGAGAGAGAGAGAGAGAGAGAGAGAGAGAGAAGAGAGAGAGAGAGAGAGAGAGAGAGAGAGAGAGAGAGAGAGAGAGAGAGAGACACACATAAGCACACATGCTCATACACACGCATTCAAACACGCAAAAACACGTGCACACACACACACACAACTCCAACCTTAGCTACAGCTCAAAATGGGAGGGGAGTCATGTTGCGTTGGGAATATTTGTGTCTGATAGAATTCTCCAAGGGGTTATAGTGAGAGCAGAGAGAGGTGCTGAGCTAAGGAGGACCCAACAAGTCTAGTGCAGAGAAAAACAAACTCACACACTAAACACACAGACTCACAGTGTAGATAAAACATCTGCGCTCACACACGCACGCACACACACACACACACACACACACACACACACACACACACACACAGTCTCACAAAGTGCAGATAAAACATCTGAGCACACACGTTGAATTCAGTGATCCTGTTCTTTGTGATGGCACAGCACTTCCAGGAAACGCCTGAAGTCTGTCTTTATTTCTTTCTTCTCCAGTCAGCAGCCAGCCGGGTGCAACTCACTTCCTCTGATAGCTTCACAGAACAGAGAACTTCTCCTCAAAGACACACCACATCTTCTCTCCTTAGGATTCTTTAGGATGCAACCACTGAGGCAGATGATGAATAGTGTATAAGTTAGCAGTAAGGATATGCATGTGGGGCATGCAGACAGTATTGCCCTAAGTGCAGGGGATTGAAGTTGTTTATATAACAGGAGATCATTGGTTACCTTCAGAGTGCAGTGAGGCTCTTTGCACCACTAGAAGCTAAACAGGATAAGTCAAGATAGTCAAGTCATGATGCAGTGAGAAGAGCAGAACCTCTTGAACTCCTGTTGACTCAACACTAGTAACTCTCTATGGAGGCACACACCCAGACACAACCAGACTCTAACCCCCAGCCCCTCCTCTCTCTGATCTGCAGGTACAGCACCACACCCCAGAGGAACTGGTTTACAGGACGCTCAGCTGGCCCTGCAAACCTCTGTCACGCACTCTGACTGACCTTCTCACACTGGGATCTGGGATGTGTTCAGTAGTAAAACGCTTTGAAATGGAAACATAACATTTATGGTGTTACTGGACAAGTTGTAGTAATACTGTGTCTTGTGTTTCACAAGTTGGTTTAAAATGTTTTCCACCAACTGAACACAATCCTGGATGGACCTAGCAAACAGAGGAAGGCTTGGTTCCGCAGGAAAATATGTGCCTTGACTTATTTCACATTTGTTGTGTTACAGCTCGAATTCAAAATACACACAATTCCCCATAATGACAAAGTGAAAACATGTTTTTAGAAATGCTTGCATATTTATTGAAAATTAAATACTGAAATATTTCATTTACATAAGTATTCACACTTAAGAGTCAATACATGTTAGAACTCCCTTTGGCAGATTTATAGCTGTGAGTCTTTCTGGGTAAGTCTCTAAGAGCTGTGAGTCTTTCTGGGTAAGTCTCCAAGAGCTGTGAGTCTTTCTGGGTAAGTCTCTAAGAGATGTGAGTCTTTCTGGGTAAGTCTCTAAGAGCTGTGAGTCTTTCTGGGTAAGTCTCTAAGAGCTGTGAGTCTTTCTGGGTAAGTCTCTAAGAGATGTGAGTCTTTCTGTGTAAGTCTCTAAGAGCTGTGAGTCTTTCTGGGTAAGTCTCTAAGAGCTGTGAGTCTTTCTGGGTAAGTCTCTAAGAGCTGTGAGTCTTTCTGGGTAAGTTTCTAAGAGCTGTGAGTCTTTCTGGGTAAGTCTCTAAGAGCTGTGAGTCTTTCTGGGTGAGCCTCTAAGAGCTGTGAGTCTTTCTGGGTAAGTCTCTAAGAGATGTGAGTCTTTCTGGGTAAGTCTCTAAGAGATGTGAGTCTTTCTGGGTAAGTCTCTAAGAGCTGTGAGTCTTTCTGGGTAAGTCTCTAAGAGCTGTGAGTCTTTCTGGGTAAGTCTCTAAGAGATGTGAGTCTTTCTGTGTAAGTCTCTAAGAGATGTGAGTCTTTCTGGGTAAGTCTCTAAGAGCTGTGAGTCTTTCTGGGTAAGTCTCTAATAGCTGTGATTCTTTCTGGGTAAGTCTCTAAGAGATGTGAGTCTTTCTGGGTAAGTCTCTAAGAGATGTGAGTCTTTCTGGGTAAGTCTCTAAGAGCTGTGAGTCTTTCTGGGTAAGTCTCTAAGAGATGTGAGTCTTTCTGGGTAAGTCTCTAAGAGCTGTGAGTCTTTCTGGGTAAGTCTCTAAGAGCTGTGAGTCTTTCTGGGTAAGTCTCTCAGAGAGCGTTGAGTCTTTCTGGGTAAGTCTCTAAGAGATGTAAGTCTTTCTGGGTAAGTCTCTAAGAGATGTGAGTCTTTCTGGGTAAGTCTCTAAGAGCTGTGAGTCTTTCTGGGTAAGTCTCTAAGAGATGTGAGTCTTTCTGGGTAAGTCTCTAAGAGCTTTGCACTACTGGATTGTACAATTTTTGCACATTACTCTTTAAAAAAATCTTCAAGCTCCGTCAAGTTGGTTGTTGATCATTGCTAGACATACATTTCCAAGTCTTGCCATAGATTTTCAGTCAAAACTGTAACTAGGCCACTCGGGAACATTCAATGTCGTCATGGTAAGAAACTCCAGCGCATATTTATTTGGCTTTGTCTTTTAGGTTTTTGTCCTGCTGAAAGGTGACTTTATCTCCCAGTGTCTGTTGGAAAGCAGACTGAACAAGGTTTTCCTCTAGGATTTTGCCTGTGCTTAGCTCTATTCCAATTTATTTTTATCCTCCCAAAAAACAAAAACGCCTAGTACTTGCCGATGAAAAGCATACCCATAACACAATGCAGCCACCACCATGATTGAAAATATGAAGAGTTGTACTCACACACTCACACACACACACACACACACACATACACACACACACACACACACACACACACACACACACACACACACACACACACACACACACACTCAAAGATACACACACTGTTAGCTAAGCCACTCCATAATGTGGATGACACATCAATACAACTACTTGCTAATAAAAGAAAGTCCCAGTCACTGAGGACATATTGACATATAATCCGTTTCCCCTGGAGAGTGGATGGAGCCAGCCATCAGTCTCAACACACAACCCAATCTAAATGGCCCTGAAATTTTAAAATGACATTTCAGAATTGGATTTTCTGCGTATCAGCAGAAATTCACACGTTTGACAGATAAGTGTGTGTGTGTCTGTGTCTGTGTGCCATGCATGTGTGTGTTCGTGCATATTTGTGTGCGATCAAAATAGAATCTTGGTATTTGTCCCTGTGGGCCCTGCATTCCGAGCATTGATTCTCTGAGCAGACTACTATTCCAGTTTTTTTTAAAGGCCAGCGACTGGAATTGTGATACAGGCTGGAGTCTACCTTCCCCTCAGCAAGATCATTCTAATTCATAACCCCCCAAATGAGTTATTGACTCAGAATAACGTCTCTGCCATTCTCAAGGAGTGGGGCTCTGCATCCCAAGAAGCATGCTGTCTGTCTCCTCCAGGCATCATATGTCCCACAGCCTGAGACAGAGAATAGAGACATCTGGCTGAGACCCTACCAGAAACTAGCCTGGTTCCAGATCAGAACTGCTAATGATGTTGAGTTGGTTAGACAGCACAAACAGATCTGGGACCAGGCTAGCAAGAAGCCATATGACAGCCTAATTATCCTCAGCCAGCAAAATGCCTGAAACACAGAAACACACAGGACAAAATGTTTTGCATCGGAAAATGAGATTTCTTATTGGACAAGCTAATACCTAATACCTATCCATTTTCACTCCATTCTGGAGTGTTTTATAATCTTTTGTGCCTACTGAACAAAATCCAGGAAGACACTCAGGATGCTATGATGAGACATGGAATACAATGATAGGACCTGGGACACAACAAGCATGCAATGCAGACAGTCAAGGACAAGGACAGAGAATCAGTACCCGACTCAAATATCGGACTATGGAATCATCTGAGAAAGGCAACACCTCTACTTCACACAGTCATGTTGTCTACCTCAGTGTCACCTCTGTGTCCCCTCCACCATAACCGCATCGTCACCACTGTCCCACCAGTCACCTCCAAACTGCTACCTACCGTCAGTCAGCACTTCTGCCTGGAGCTACCTAAACCCATCCTCATCCACTCAGCGAAAGTCAACCATGTGAAGCTGCATAGTACTGTAGGGCTCTCACTCTCCAGACCCATCTGCAGTTAAACTAAACCCTGGTCATGTTCACTAGCAATAATGTTCTGAAATGGAGAGAAATTGTACAATTAGAACACAGATTATAATTTCCCCAAAAGAAAAGGAAACGTGTTTTGTAATGGAGCGCTGGTCTACGTTTCGTATGGTATGTGTTCATTTTTGGATGTCCATCAACCATTTCATATGATATGATATGTAGAGGGATGGAGCCATAGAGAGATGGAGCCATAGAGGGATGGAGCCATAGAGAGATGGAGCCATAGAGGGATGGAGCCATAGAGAGATGGAGCCATAGAGAGATGGAGCCATAGAGGGATGGAGCCATAGACAGATGGAGCCATAGAGAGATGGAGCCATAGAGGGATGGAGCCATAGAGAGATGGAGCCATAGAGGGATGGAGCCATAGAGAGATGTAGCCATAGAGGGATGGAGCCATAGAGGGATGGACCTATAGAGGGATGGAGCCATAGAGGGATGGAGCCATAGAGGGATGGAGCCATAGAGATTTGGAGCCATAGAGGGATGGAGCCATAGAGGGATGGAGCCAAAGAGGGATGGAGCCATAGAGATGGAGCCATAGAGAGATGGAGCCATATAGAGATGGAGCCATAGAGGGATGGAGCCATAGAGGGATGGAGCCATAGAGGGATGGAGCCATAGAGATTTGGAGCCATCGAGGGATGGAGCCATAGAGGGATGGAGCCATAGAGGGATGGAACCATAGAGGGATGGACCTATAGAGGGATGGAACCATAGAGGGATGGAGCCATAGAGGGATGGAGCCATAGAGGGATGGAGCCATAGAGATTTGGAGCCATCGAGGGATGGAGCCATAGAGGGATGGAGCCATAGAGAGATGGAACCATAGAGGGATGGAGCCATAGAGGGATGGAGCCATAGAGGGATGGAACCATAGAGGGATGGAGCCATAGAGGGATGGAGCCATAGAGGGATGGAGCCATAGAGGGATGGAGCCATAGAGGGATGGAGTCATAGAGGGATGTGGAAAGGAAGAGAGGGGCTTTTAGAATAATCACTTCATGAGGCACATTAAATCGCTTCACGCATCACAGCGTCACAGGCCTGAGAGGAATGTGCCATCCCACTCTCTTCTCCACATTTCTGTGTGTAACTCCGTGGACACACACACATGCATACACACATGGGTTTAATGCATCACTGCTACGCTCTCTCTCTTCCTTTTTTTGTTCCTGAAAACTTAAAATTATATATTTTTAACCGTGTAACTGATTTGCGAGTGGGCGACAGTTTCACATTTCTATAAACTAGCTGAGAGTGAAACATGAATATTTTAAGCAGCTTAGCGCTGATTTAAATATATTTACTGGGAGTCTGCTGGCTGTGGGCCAGGACAGAGTGTAATACCCACAAAGCTGCCACTGCTAAACTCTATTTGAGGGAGCTGATCATTCGGACTGGCAGAACTAAGGCAAATTAAGTCAATTAACTCACTGAAATATATTTCTTATACATTTTACAACCCTTTGAAAAATAATGCAGGGTGATTTTAAGATAGCTAGCCTAGCGTTGAGAGGAGGGTGATTATATATACACACAGCAAAGAAAGAATTCAAGAGGCAGAATATATCTAGCAATGAAGGGTAAAAGCAGGGGCCATTTTGAGAATGTTTAAGTAAAGAGGAGAAGAAGAAGCAGCCTCTCTGGTTATAATGTGCAGGAGATAACCGGGGATGCCATGCATTTTTAAACAGAGAGCACATAAGACATAGGACATGTATTTAATGAAAGACACACTGTGACTGAAGAATTTAGGCAGGGAGGTGTTTGTGCCTAATATTTGCTTATTCACATATCTTCTAATGCAAAAGCACGGAAGTGGAAAAATCCTGTCACCTCTTCCGGGAGAGAGGAGAAGAAGGGAGAAGGCTGCATGGGAGGCTGCAGGAGTAGAGAAAGTGATTCTTAATTAGCCTTCCTCCTCAGTCAAAACACACCACTCCTCTGGAAATCCCTTATGGCGTGAAAGCTCCTGAAGCAAAATGATAGCTTCTAGCTATAATGTCACTTCATCCAACAGATGTTAGTTCATGCATTTAAAAAAACAAGCAGGATAGGATTGCAACATGGGGAAGTTGTAGGGACTGTAATACTGTCAGCCTGTTGCAGTAATGACTAGGTAGGGAGAGAAGAACACCTGAGCAGGAAGTGGTCTTTAAACCAGGACGTGAGCAGCAAATGTAGCCATTGGAGGGTTACATTTTCAGACACAGCTATGGTGTCAATTTCATATCATCTGGTTGAATTCTCCTCAATGAAGGATGTGATATAATGATATTTAGCCTACAGCCATCCTGTGCCAACCATGCAACATTACAGTATGGTATGTTGTCCTCCACAAAAATACCTATCAGACAGGAGACACAAATCTGTAGTGTCTTCCTATAATCATATAATCATAAAAACATCCATCCTACGCCACTCCCCACACCTACAAGCCACACAGATTAAATTAGCATAAAATATGATAGGCCTACGAGGAAATGAAATCAATAATGTTCGATATTGATGCCTGTCAAAATGTCAAGCTTCCACCCATTGGCACCCCCAATGGCAACTCTCTCTCTCATTAAAAACACTCCTTGCATTATTTGACCTTGACCCCTGTCCCACTGGCTCCCATATTAAATGATGGAGGAGCGTTTAAAACACTTGGCAATATGCTTACAGGCGCAGATCTCTAGTTCACGCCAAGGTCCTCTCTGACGCTGTGTAGGCCTCTCATCACCTAGACTTTCTGATGTGTGTGTGTGTGTGTGTGTGTGTGTGTGTGTGTGTGTGTGTGTGTGTGTCTGTCTGTCTGTCCGTCCGTCCGTCCGTCCGCCCGCCCGCCCGCCCGCCCGCCCGCCCGCCCGCCCGCCCGCCCCTCAGGTTTATCACCAGCCGTGGCTGCAGTCTGTGATTTAACAGCGACAACGTTGGTTAAATGTTGCTCCTTTGGCAACAGATAAATGTTTTACTGATTCCCACATCTCAATGTCATAAAACACCCATCTCCATGGACTAGCATAGGATGCATTATACTTGCCACCGACGGTGTGAGCTACAGTTAAGTTATCACACCATTAAGACATTCAATTGATTTAAAATTGATTTTTATACACCATTTTTGACCCGAGGACCCATCTTCCCAGGCAGTTATTGGTGCGAGAAGTGCTGATGGCAAAATATATCAACTCCATTTATATGGAGGAAAGCAGAGAAAAGCAAGGCTCTCCTTCCGTTACATTTAGTAAATAAACACTTAAAATGTCCGTTCCAGCAGAAGCAATCCCAACGCTGGAGTCAAGCACTGATTTCTGAAAACATTCAACAACTTGATATCACCCCATCAACCACATAGAAACACAGCAACATCTCCGCTTTAAAATATATCAGCCTCTCTACTAGATGGCTCCATCAGGCATTATTAGCTTCTTCTAACTGGGGTCAAACTCAGTTCAGCCAACAATACACCAGCAGCAAGCCTGTAATTGATATGATAGCTTCCTTACTAGCCCTGTGAAGCTGACCTCTAATATGAAGATGCACATCTCTGTCTGTGTACTAATTAAAGCCGGGGTACGTGTGGGTCCCCAGGCCATGCATGCCTCAGGAAAGTTATTGTAAACATATATCACATGCCATCCAGGAACAGCTTCTACCCCCAAGCCATAAGACTGCTAATTAGGCAGACTGTTAAATAGTTCACTAATGATACCCAAACTATCTGCATTGAGTCTATCTTGCACACACCCTATGCACACTCACTAGACTATATACAGTATACACACCACAAACACACTCACTAAACTATATACTGTATACACACCACAAACACACTCACTAGACTATATACTGTATACACACCACAAACACACTCACTAGACTATATACTGTATACACACCACAAACACACTCACTAGACTATATACTGTATACACACCACATACACACTCACTAGACTATATACTGTATACACACCACAAACACACTCACTAGACTATATACTGTATACACACCACAAACACACTCACTAGACTATATACTGTATACACACCACAAACACACTCACTAGACTATATACTGTATACACACCACAAACACACTCACTAGACTATATACTGTATACACACCACAAACACACTCACTAGACTATATACTGTATACACACCACAAACACACTCACTAGACTATATACTGTATAAACACCAAAAACACACTCACTAGGCTATATAATGTATACACACCATATACACACTCACTAGACTATATACTGTGTACACACCATATACACACTCACTTGACTATTTACTGTATACACACACTCACTAGACTAAATACTGTATACACACCATATACACACTCACTAGACTATATAATGTATACACACCATATACACACTCACTAGACAATATAATGTGTACACACCATATACACACTCACTAGACTATATACTGTTGTCGTGTCTTTGGCTATGCCGGATTAAGTGATATGACATGCTATTCTATAAAATATTACCTGATTGAGCTAATCATGTAAATGTAATTAACTAGAGAGTTGGGGCACCACAAAATAATATTTATAGAGCTGTTATCTTCCGAATAAACTCTTAAAGACCTAGTAATATTTTACATCAATAGCAGTCAATATTAATTGTCACCTTAATTCAGTCTCATCTGAAAGTTGTAAATTCTTGGTTATCTGCACGAACCCTGGCTAACAAGTTGAATCAGCAATACAAAATTGGGTTTAATTATGTATTTACTAAATACCTAACTAATCACACGGAATTACACATACACATAATTAAATCATAACTTGATTACAAATTACGTCATAAAGGAAAACGTCCCTGGTGGGCGGAACAGATATGACAGCTTGTTACACAAAAGAAAAGGGGCTGGGTTTGAGTGAAAGAGTGGGAAGACTGAGTAACAAAGGAAGAAGCTGTGCTATCGTAAATACAGTATCTTATGCATTCTAAATTACTGCCCATTTGGAAAAGGAAAATGCAATAAATATTTACTCTAAAATGTGTTTCGGTAGGTTGGTGGTAGATGGAAGGCCGTGTTGCCAAACCGAGTCCTTTGTCCTTTGAAGAATGTCTCTGCTGGTAAATTGGATACGTTGTAGTAACGTTGTTGTGTGGTAGACGGAATACTCTGTCTGTTCATTCCTAACCCTCGGTTGCAGCTGCTGTTGCTAACTCAAAGGCTAGGAGGTATCACTTCTGTAGTGAATAAGAGTTTAAAGTTCATACCATTCGCAACCAAAGCTCACACTGATGTTGGTTTCGTTCTGTATTTATTATTTGAACCATTCTGACATCGGACCGTCGTCCTCACATCCTCGGAACAGGAGGTTATATTGTCGTCAAGGCTTTATATAGGAAGGGAGAGGAGGGGGTGTTTGAAAAATGTAATAACCCATGTCCCTTCACAGGGGCGGGCCACTGATTGAGCAGAGCCCTAACCTTATGAAAACACAAATCTCACATTTTAGAAGCTAAAATCACATTTCATCCCATCATGAATAATTTCATATTCAAACATTTAAATTGAACAACAATTCCATGTGAATCCGATAACTCTGATGTGTAGACTTTCCACTGTAGAGTTTATGTCATCTTATCATTGATGAGAATGTCTCAGATGACAACCGAACTGATCATTGTCACATTCTGACCTTAGTTCTTTTGTTATGTCTTTGTTTTAGTATGGTCAGGGCGTGAGTTGGGTGGGTAGTCTATGTTCTTTTTTCTATGTTGTGGTTTTGTGTTTGGCCTGGTATGGTTCTCAATCAGAGGCAGGTGTCGTTCGTTGTCTCTGATTGAGAATCATACTTAGGTAGCATTTTCCCACCTGTGTGGTGTGGGTGATTGTTTTCGATTGTTTTTGATTTGTTTAGTGTTCTCTGTTTAATAAATATAATGATGAATACTTACCAGGCTGCGCTTTGGTCCTCACCTCATTCCAACGACCAGCGTTACAATCATTTTCATTAAGTACCACCGCATATGTTCATTTGGTCGGATTACCAGAATATAGTTCATTTCTCCCCACCTTCTGATGTTCCCAGAATCTCTATGTTAACCAAGGGGTTTGCTAATGTAAGATCAGTAGGGTAGAGAGAGGAAAATGGGGGGAAGAGGTATTTATGACTGTCATAAACCTACCCCCAGGCCAACATCATGACACTGTATACACACCATATACACACCATATACACACTCACTAGACTATATAATGTATACACACCATATACACACTCACTAGACTATATACTGTTTACACACCATATACACACTCACTCACACACGCTACATTGACACTCCCACACAAAACCCACACAACTTCACATACACCACATACGCACACAAACACAACACACACACATGCATACCGACATAACACAAACACACATGCATACATATTACACACACACTCACAGACACACACTACTTTTACACTCATCATTAGCTGCTGCTACTCTGTTCTTTATTTTACTCGTATTATTATCTATCCTGATGCCTAGTCACTTGACCCTGCCTTCATATGCATATCAAATCAAATCAAGCTTTATTTATATAGCACATTTCAGACAGAAAAAACTAAAGAAGAACAATACAAACTAAAAGACTAAAAAGCACCCTAAGGAAAAGCAAAGCTAAGAAGGTTTTAAGATCCCTTTTAAATATGTCCACAGTTTTGGCCCCACTCAGGTACGGACACACCTTGGAAATGTTCAGGTGGTTCAAATCTATTTTGGTCACATTCCTAATGTGTGATTCGAAATTGAGTTCAGAATTTAAAATACATGTTTTTTGATCTTTATTGCCTGCTAATTCAAATCTGCGGCCAGATTCTCTCTCTGTCCTTAGACTCCAATAATAAGTACCTCGGTCCTGTCTTGATTTAGCTGGAGGAAGTTGTGAGCCATCCAAGTATTTAAATCACTAATACAGTCTTATAATCTGTGGAGCTGAAATCCTCTGGGGACACAGAAATGTAAAGTTTGCGTAGCAGTGAAAATCAATATTGTGTTTTCTGATAACGCTGCCAATGGGTCATATAAACTGAACCATACCTGACCCCGAATCGAACCTTGTAGAACGCCACATATGATATCTATTTTCTCTGAGTTATGTTCACAATAGGTGACAAAACCTCTTGACCGGTTAAATAGGTCCTAAACCAATTTAGAACTGGACCCGAGTGGCCAAGCCACCTCTCTAGTCTGTCCAGAAGGACATCATGGTCAACAGTGTCAAACGCAGCACTTAAATCCAAGACAGAGAGCTGTTTGGCATCTGTGTTGGCTCTAAGATCCTTTGCAAATTTAACAGTCTCTGTGCAGTGGTGGGCACAAAAAAAACAGATTGGAATTTTTCACAAATACAGTTGGTACTTAAAAAATAATTTAGCTGTTTGAAAACCAATTTCTTCTGAATTTTGCTTAAGAATGGAAGGTTAGAGATTGGCTGAAAATTGCTAAGAGCTGAAGAATCTAGATGACTTTTCTTCAGAAGGGGTTTCACCATAGCAGTTTTTAGTGCAGTGGGGAAAGTGCCTGTGAACAGGGAGTGATTAACAATAGCTTACACTTCTTCAGATATGCAATTAAAAGCTGTTTTGAAGAAGGTTGTGGGAATAGGATCGAGATGGCAGGTAGAAGGCTTAGATTGTGGCATCCTGAGCATGTCTGCATCAATCAATCAGAGAAAATAACTCAATCGTGCCTTTATGTGGTAGGCTAGGGCACATATCATCAAACTTCTCACCAGGTCTTGATTAACTGATACCCATTGTTTGCTATCTTATCTCTGAAATATGCTGCAAACTCATCAAATTTAAATGTATCTACCTCAAATACCTCGTACCTCTGCACATTGATCTGGTACTGGTACTCCCTGTACCAAATCTGCATCATTGGGAAGGGCTCGTAAACAAGCATTTCACGGTAAAGTCTACACCAGTTGTATTCGGCGTATGTGACAAATACAATTTGATTTGATTTGATGTATCAGTTTATCCTGTCATGTTCTAATTTGATTGCAAAAACAAGGTGGTAATGCACTCACAATTACCTAAACTAACTTCAACATAGATGGTGTAATTATGAATATATTGTACCTAATATACTGTATGAATATTATATAAATCAAAAAGTGGGATTTTACTTTGAGGTGGATACTATCACAATCAAATCTAATACTTATCTAATTTACGTGTATCTTTATGTTGTTACCACTATAGGAGGTCAAAGGGAGCAGTCGCACAGCGTTACTAGTGGTTCCCATCAGAGGAGTGCTGGAGGTCAGGGGTCATTCTAGACAAATGGACAGTCAGCTCCATGGTGGATAGACTGGTCAAAGAGAGAGTGAGAGAGAGAGAGGAGAAACAGCCTAGTAACCGCTCTTCGCTCCTCTCCCCC
Organism: Oncorhynchus clarkii lewisi; assembly: GCF_045791955.1. Classification (NCBI taxonomy): domain Eukaryota; kingdom Metazoa; phylum Chordata; class Actinopteri; order Salmoniformes; family Salmonidae; genus Oncorhynchus; species Oncorhynchus clarkii. Next base: position 18,421,082 of record NC_092148.1, read on the forward strand.
TCTTACTCCAACTATCCCATTATATCTCTCTCTATATAAAAGTCCTTACCAAAATAAAGGAAGATCTTGAGTAAATGAGGGATACAAAGTATAATGAAAGCAGGTGCTTCCACAGTTCCAGAGTTATTAAAGCAATTAACATCCCATCATGTGTCAAAATGCTCAGTTTACCATTATTTTGAGGGGTCTCAAAGGCTGTGTGTGTGTGTGTGTGTGTGTGTGTGTGTGTGTGTGTGTGTGTGTGTGTGTGTGTGTGTGTGTGTGTGTGTGTGTGTGTGTGTGTCAGTAATCAGATCTCAACCCAAATGAATACTTATGGGAGATTCTGGTTGCTTGGCTACCCAAACTCCTTGCTCTGGCCAAACGCTACGCCACGCCCACGGACGTTCATTTCTTCTCCACAATGAGTCTGGATCTGAGTACCTCCTCGATCATTTCTAGGCTGTCTGATTGGTCCCAGAAACCGATGGGTGGGGCCAGAGCCAGAACACACATGGATAAAGTGGTGTTTTCGAAAATTCCCTAACCCTAATTCATCATTGGCTTTGATTCTCTGATTGGTTAGAGATGATCCAATTGCTGATGAAATTATTTTATACAACCCTCATTTTGACATCACCACAAATGACTTAAATGATGGCAGTCTCAGATTGAAGTATGTAGTAAACATAGAGCAGCGGAAGAATTAAGTTTAAGTCATCAGGCAAAGATTCTGGAGCGGCGCCTGGGACAGCATTTTCCACCGCCATTAACAAAACACCAAATTATAAACATTCTTGTGGTAGAATGGTGTCGCAGACACTTGTAGAATCTATGCCAAGGCCCATTGAAGTTGTTCTTGTGGCTAGTGGTGGTCCAATTACCCTATTAAGATACTTTATTTGAGCATTTACCTGTATATGGCTTTCTCTTTCTCGTCCTCTATTTCTGTCTCTCTCTCTCTTCAACAATAGTATTCAGTAGTCCATATGTTGAATCAATGAAGCTAGTTGACCTGAAACAACATGCTAGCTACAGTACATACACAGCATAATATAGAGCAGAATCACAGTTATAAATCAGGACACTATCATGCCACCATGTTCTTTGTCAAGTAAATATTCAAAATAATCCTCCCACAACAGCACCTCATCCTGCAGCGTGGCGGAGTGAATTTCATTTCACCTCCTACCTGATTATAGTTTCTGTATAAACCCCTCTTTTGACAGAGTCTGCTTCACACCTCCGAGCCACATAACCCATCAAGTGAGAACAGTTGGAGAGCTCATTTACTGGCAGATGTGAAATGGCCATGTGGGCTTTTATAATCACTCATATCTCCATCTCCCACTTCATATCTGTATATACATATATACAGTATATATATATATATATATATATAGAGAGAGAATGGTCGTGTTCATGTGTGTGTGTGTGTGTGTGTGTGTGTGTGTGTGTGTGTGTGTGTGTGTGTCCAAACAATTCTCCCCTCCTAACGATAGCTCTAAACTGTAAACAGATCATCTGAACACATTAGCCAGGCGTTCAATAGAGACTGGTTCTGCCAATCACCTCCATTTCATACCTAACCACTAACTCTCCCCCGCTCCGCTCAATGATCCGCTTTGCCACGCATCTAAGTAGCTCGCAATTCTCTGCCGCAAATCTTCTTATTTACAAATTATTTGAGGGGAGAGGAAGCAGGGCGGTGGAGGGATCTATTGTTCTGTGTGTGTTGTGTCAGGCTTTTCTGTGTTATTGACAGGCTCTTTTTCCTGAAAGCTTTTAGAAAGTTGTTGTGTGAAGGACTGGGAGTATTTATCATTTTAGTCTGCTGTACATACTCATTAGATACTAAACTGCTGACTTCCCCTCCATACATACAACCCTATGACCAACACACCTGACCTTACCTTCGCTCAGTTTATCAGAGCTTCCAGAGGTTATACCCTATTGATGAACACACAGTAGAGGCTGACTGGAACAGACGAGCGATACATATCCTCCTATTCTAAATCAATCAAGCCTCCAGGAGGACTGTGCAAAGCGCATCTGTTTAGATAACGGTATACAGGCAACATATAGACAGCAATTCTAGATATGGATACTGACATGATGTCTTTTGGGAGATAAAAAAAAAACAATCAGATTGTTATTCTTGATTAACACAATGTCCACAGCAACAAGCTGAAGGGGTGGGCCCTGCCTGCCTGCCTGCCTGCCTGCCTGCCTGCCTGCCTGCCTGCCTGCCTGCCTGCATGCCTGCCTGCCTGCCTGCCTTCCTGCCTGCATACCTGCCTGCCTGCCTGCATACCTGCCTGCTTGCTTGCCAGCTGCCGACGTCTCTACCTCCACCAGGCTCCAGTCTTTATCCCAGAAACAGTGATAGAATGTGATGAGATATATATACAGTGCCTTGCGAAAGTATTCGGCCCCCTTGAACTTTGCGACCTTTTGCCACATTTCAGGCTTCAAACATAAAGATATAAAACTGTATTTTTTTGTGAAGAATCAACAACAAGTGGGACACAATCATGAAGTGGAACGACATTTATTGGATATTTCAAACTTTTTTAACAAATCAAAAACTGAAAAATTGGGCGTGCAAAATTATTCAGCCCCCTTAAGTTAATACTTTGTAGCGCCACCTTTTGCTGCGATTACAGCTGTAAGTTGCTTGGGGTATGTCTCTATCAGTTTTGCACATCGAGAGACTGACATTTTTTCCCATTCCTCCTTGCAAAACAGCTCGAGCTCAGTGAGGTTGGATGGAGAGCATTTGTGAACAGCAGTTTTCAGTTCTTTCCACAGATTCTCAATTGGATTCAGGTCTGGACTTTGACTTGGCCATTCTAACACCTGGATATGTTTATTTTTGAACCATTCCATTGTAGATTTTGCTTTATATTTTGGATCATTGTCTTGTTGGAAGACAAATCTCCGTCCCAGTCTCAGGTCTTTTGCAGACTCCATCAGTATTTGGCTCCATCCATCTTCCCATCAATTTTAACCATCCCTGTCCCTGCTGAAGAAAAGCAGGCCCAAACCATGATGCTGCCACCACCATGTTTGACAGTGGGGATGGTATGTTCAGCTGTGTTGCTTTTACGCCAAACATAACGTCTTGCATTGTTGCCAAAAAGTTACATTTTGGTTTCATCTGACCAGAGCACCTTCTTCCATATGTTTGGTGTGTCTCCCAGGTGGCTTGTGGCAAACTTTAAACGACACTTTTTATGGATATCTTTAAGAAATGGCTTTCTTCTTGCCACTCTTCCATAAAAGGCCAGATTTGTGCAATATACGACTGATTGTTGTCCTATGGACAGAGTCTCCCACCTCAGCTGTAGATCTCTGCAGTTCATCATGGGCCTCTTGGCTGCATCTCTGATCAGTCTTCTCCTTGTATGAGCTGAAAGTTTAGAGGGACGGCCAGGTCTTGGTAGATTTGCAGTGGTCTGATACTCCTTCCATTTCAATATTATCGCTTGCACAGTGCTCCTTGGGATATTTAAAGCTTGGGAAATCTTTTTGTATCCAATTCCGGCTTTAAACTTCTTCAAAACAGTATCTCGGACCTGCCTGGTGTGTTCCTTGTTCTTCATGATGCTCTCTGCGCTTTTAACGGACCTCTGAGACTATCACAGTGCAGGTGCATTTATACGGAGACTTGATTACACACAGGTGGATTGTATTTATCATCATTAGTCATTTAGGTCAACATTGGATCATTCAGAGATCCTCACTGAACTTCTGGAGAGAGTTTGCTGCACTGAAAGTAAAGGGGCTGAATAATTTTTCAGTTTTTGATTTGTTAAAAAAGTTTGAAATATCCAATAAATGTCGTTCCACTTCATGATTGTGTCCCACTTGTTGTTGATTCTTCACAAAAAAATACAGTTTTATATCTTTATGTTTGAAGCCTGAAATGTGGCAAAAGGTCGCAAATTTCAAGGGGGCCGAATACTTTCGCAAGGCACTGTATATATATATATATATATACACTACCGTTCAAAAGTTTGGGGTCACTTCGAAATGTCCTTGTTTTTGAAAGAAAAGCTAATTTTTTGTCCATTAAAATAACATCAAATTGATCAGAAATACAGTGTAGACATTGTTAGTGTTGTAAATGACTATTGTATCTGGAAAGAGCAGATTTTTTGATGGAATATCTACATAGGCGTACAGAGGCCCATTATCAGCAACCCTCACTCCTGTGTTCCAATCGCTCGTTGTGTTAGCTATTCCAAGTTTATCATTTTAAAAGGCTAATTGATCATTAGAAAACCCTTTTACAATTATGTTAGCACAGCTGAAAACTGTTGTGCTGATTAAATAAGCAATACAACTGGACTTCTTTAGACAAGTTGAGTATCTGGAGCATTAGCATTTGTGGGTTTGATTACAGGCTCAAAATTACCCTTTGCCTTGATGACAGCTTTGCAAACTCTTGCTATTCTCTCAACCAGCTTCATGAGTTAGTCACCTGGAATGCATTTCAATGAACAGGTGTGCCTTATTATAAGTTAATTTGTGGAATTTCTTTCCTTCTTAATGTGTTTGAGCCAAATAGTTGTGCTGTGACAAGGCAGGGTGGTAATCAGAAGATAGCCCTATTTGGTAAAAGACCAAGTCCATATTATGGCAAGAACAGCTCAAATAAGAAAAGACAAATGACAGTCCATCACCACATTAAGACATGAAGGTCAGTCAATGCGGAAAATTTCAAAAACTTTGAAAGTTTCTTCAAGTGCAGTCACAAAAATCATCAAGCAATATGATGAAACTGGCTCTCATGAGGACTGCCACAGGAAAGGAAGACCCAGAGTTACCTCTGCTGCAGAAGAAAAGTTCAATAGATTTAACTGCACCTCAGATTGCAGCCCAAACAAATGCTTCACAGAGTTCAAGTAACAGACACATCTCAACATCAACTGTTCAGAGGAGATTGTGTAAATTAGGCCTTCATGGTTGAATTGCTGCAAAGAAACCACTACTAAAGGACATCAATAATAATAAGATACTTGCTTGGGCCAAGAAACCCAAGCAATGGACATTAGACTGGGGGAAATCTGTCCTTTGGTCTGATGAGTCCAAATGTGAGGTTTTTGGTTCCAACTGCTGTGTGTTTGTGAGACACAGAGTAGGTGAATGGATGCTCTCCGCATGTGTGGTTCCCACCATGAAGCATGGAGGAGGAGGTGTGATGGTGTGGGGGTGCTTTGCTGGTGACACTGTCTGTGATTTATTTAGAATTCAATGAACACTTAACAGGCATGCATACCACAGCGTTCTGCAGCGATATGCCATCTCATCTGGTTTGCACTTAATGGGACTATCATTTGTTTTTCAACAGGACAATAACCCACAACACACCTCCAGGCTGTGTAATGGCTATTTGACCAAGAAGGAGAGTGATGGAGTGCTGTTTCAGATGACCTGGCCTTCACAATCACACGACCTCAACACAATGGAGATGGTTTGGGATGAGTTGCACCGCAGAGTAAAGGAAAAGCAGCCAACAAGTGCCCAGCATATGAGGGAACTCCTTCAAGGCTGTTGGAAAAGCATTCCTCATGAAGCTGGTTGAGAGAATGCCAAGAGTGGGCAAAGCTGTCATCAAAGCAAAGGGTGGCTACTTTGAAGAATCTAAAATCTAAAATATAGTTTGATTTGTTTAACACTTTTTTGGTTACTACATGATTCCATATGTGTTATTTCATAGTGTTGATGTCTTAACTATTATTCTACAATGTAGAACATAGTAAAAATAAAGAAAAACCCTTGAATGAGAAGGTGTGTCCAAACGTTTGACTGGTACTGTATATATTACAGTATAATAGAAGCACATAATTAGTATTATTAACATAAACATTGAATGTTACTATTCTTCCAAATTGTCTTACATGTCTTTCCATTCCATTTACTCCATTCCAGCCATTATTATGAGCCGTCCTCCCCTCAGCAGCCTCCGCTGATGTTAGCTGTATACTGCGTTGTGTCCTCAAAAAGGATAACCCTAACGACGTGTAAAGCAGGATAACACCGTCTTTAAACAGAGCAGGGAGACCTTTCACAACTGCAGCCAAACGAAAGCTGCTCCTTTAACAAGCATTCCACTAATCGTGTGTTTCTGCTCTAGTAGAATAAAGCAGTGTTCATACACCGGCGTGAGGAGGCGCTTTCCGCTGTCAGTGGTGCTGAAGCTTTCCATCTGGGCCTGCAACGTATAGCCGGCGTGGCCGTCCTAGCGAGGCATATAAGGGGTAGTTTAAAGATTATAACTTTGTGAACACAAGTGTAAGTGTATAGAAAGCGTATCTTCAGACAGAAAGATTATCCGGGGGCACACACAGAGATGGATTACCAGGGGGGAGGAGGGGAGAGTGTGGTTGAAGCACAGACGATATGGAGGACTTAATGCTTCCCGACAACTCTCCCCGTTCTACTGTTAGTGAGACAGCGCTGTCAGATTGACGTGTGGTAGCAGCAGAGGCCCAGCTTGTTGCCATAGTGGCAGCTTGTGCGGATGCTGTGTGCATTTCAATCAGGGCCTCCGTGTGTGTGTGTGTGTGTGTGTGTGTGTGTGTGTGTGTGTGTGTGTGTGTGTGTGTGTGTGTGTGTGTGTGTGTGTGTGTGTGTGTTTCTGAAAAACTGACAGGCTACAGTTACAGTGGACGGGTGAATACAGTGTGATGTATAATTCCTTAGCGGGATAAAGTAAATGACAGAAATCACATGAACGACTGTGAAGCAGTGAGCGGGTACAGATAATTGTATACGGTGGCTTGCGAAAGTATTGTCCCCCTTAGCATTTTTCCTATTTTGTGGATTTACAACCTGGAATTAAAATAGATTTGATTTACACAACATGCCTACCACTTTGAAGATGCAAAATATTTTTGGGGGTGAAACAAACAAGAAATAAGACAAAAAAAACTGAAAACCTGAGCGTGCATAACTATTCACCCCCCAAAGTCAATACTTTGTAGAGCCACCTTTTGCAGCAATTACAGCTGCAAGTCTCTTGGGATATGTCTCTATAAGCTTGGCACATCTAGCCACTGGGATTTTTGCCTATTCTTCAAGGCAAAACTGCTCCAGCTCCTTCAAGTTGGATGGGTTCCGCTGGTGTACAGCAATCTTTAAGTCATACCACAGATTCTCAATTGGATTGAGGTCTTGGCTTTGACAAGGCCATTCCAAGACATTTAAATGTTTCCCCTTAAACCACCAGAGTGTTGCTTTAGCACTATGCTTAGGGTCATGGTCCTGCTGGAAGGTGAACCTCCGTCCCAGTCTCAAATCTCTTGAAGACTGAAACAGGTTTCCCTCAAGAATTTCCCTGTATTTAGCGCCATCCATCATTCCTTAAATTCTGACCAGTTTCCCAGGCACTGACGATGAAAAACATACCCACAGCATGATGCTGCCACCACCATGCTTCACTGTGGGGATGTTGTTCTCGGTGTGATGAGAGGTGTTGGGTTTGCGCCAGACATAGCATTTTCCTTGATGGCCAAAAAGCTCAAATTCAGTCTCATCTAACCAGAGTACCATCTTCCATATGTTTGGGGAATCTCCCACATGCCTTTTGGCGAACACCCAACATGTTTGCTTCTTTTTTTCTTTTTTTTCTGGCCACTCTTCTGTAAAGCCCAGCTCTGTGTAGTGTACGGCATAAAGTGGTCCTATGGACAGATACTCCAATCTCCGCTATAGAGCTTTGCAGCTCCTTCAGGGATATCTTTGGTCTCTTTGTTGCCTCTCTGATTAATGCCCTCCTTGCCTGGTCTGTGTGTTTTGGTGGGCGGCCCTCTCTTGGCAGGTTTGTTGTGATGCCATATTCTTTCCATTTTTTAAATAATGGATGTAATGGTGCTCCATGGGATGTTCAAAGTTTCTGATATTTTTTTATAACCCAATCCTGATCTGTACTTCTCCACAACTTTGTCCCTGACCTGTTTGGAGAGCTCCTTGGTCTTCATGATGCCGCTTGCTTGGTGGGCCTTTCAGAACAGGTGTGTATATATATATATATATATATATATATATATATACTGAGATCATGTGACAGATCATGTGATGCTTAGATTGCACACAGGTGGACTTTATTTATCTAATTACGTGACTTCTGAAGGTAATTGTTTGCACCAGATCTTATTTGGGGGCTTCATAGCAAAGGGGGTGAATACATATACCAGTTTTCCGTTTTTTGCATTTTTTTAAATACATTTTTGAAACAAGTCGTAACCGGCCTAGCGTCGTCCGGGTTAGGGAGGGTTTGGCCAGTAGGGATATCCTTGTCTCATCGCGCACCAGGGACTCCTGTGGCGGGCCGGGCGCAGTGCGCGCTAACCAAGGTTGCCAGGTGCACGGTGTTTCCTCCCATTGGTGCGGCTGGCTTCCGGGTTGGATGCACGCTGTGTTAAGAAGCTTGGCTTGGTTGGGTTGTGTATCGGAGGACGCATGACTTTCAACCTTCGTCTCTCCCGAGCCTGTATGGGAGTTGTAGCGATGAGACAAGATAGTAGCTACTAAAACAATTGGATACCACGAAATTGGGGAGAAAAAAATAAAAAAATATAAAATTACAGGTTGTAATGCAACAAAATAGGAAAATTTCCAAGAAGGGGTGAATAGTTTTGCAAGACACTGTATGTACAGTTACAGTGCCCCCTGAAAACTGCTGATCACATTTTCTACCCTTTTACACGTGCGTTCTTTAGAACAGTGAAGGCCTTCAGGGCTACGCAAGTGCACAAGGTAGCCTATATACATGTGCAATACTATACACTGATAGCCTACCCTATGTTTTTCTATAGGCCTATACAGAGTCTTGCCTTGGAGTCGAGATTGGAAGAGATGTGCTCAGTTAGAACAATGCATTTCTTTAAATGGTTGCTAATAGTAACGTGTCAGGACTCACAGCGTACAATGAAAGGCAAGATCAAACACAAGCATGTATCCTTTGCGTCACGCTGCTGGCTGTCACCATCATTAATGGCTGTGTTCAATGGTTGCGTAGGCATTGACAGCACTGTACTCATATTCAACTACATGGCTTGGTTGAGTTTCGCGCGCATTTCGTCAATCAGGATTCATCCTGATTTTGATTGTGTCTATAACAAGATTGGGTCTTGTGTTGATGTCGGCCATGAATAGGCCTATATGATCCAAATATCTATGTAACTAACATTAATGTGAGGTAATGATCAACAAGGGCGCCACATTGTTGCCAACTGTTGCAAGATTTTTGACTACATGCTCTCTCTCATTCTCATTCTCTCTCTCGCTCTCTCTCTCTCTCTCTCTCTCTCTCTCTCTCTCTCTCTCACACACACACACACACACACACACACACACACACACTACGTTTATTATGCAAACTTAGAAATATCAGCACCATGGCAACAAGTTCCACCAATAATTTATTCTCCAACATAAATGATTCACCAACAACCCGGCACATGGTATGAAGACATAATCAGACACTGCTATTTGGAAATGTTGTTTTTCCTCCATCGCAAATTTGAAACAAGGTCCACAAATGATGATCAAATCCAGCTATGCGAGGATAATTGTAGGCTATATATGTTTATATATGGACTGCAGTTGTACTAGTCTGCTGTCGGATCATTCTGCATGGAAATGATGTCATGCATAAAGGTTTCGAGGACAAAATAGATAAGGCAATGTCCCTAGACAGCTGTGATAAACAACACCGTGCAAAGGGGTAGCATTGAGGGGATGTGGCTCCGGGGCGCACGAGCTCACTCTAAAAAGTCTGGGACAAGAGGACCCGTGGGGTCACGGCAACACGTCCACTAGGAAGTATACAAGACAACTATGGCGCCAAGCCATGATATGGCTACAGTTAGAGAGTTAGGGAAGAGCTAGGCTACTACATCAAGACAGTAAGAATGTTTAACAGAGAAAGAAAATAACAATCTTACCAAATCTTAAAACGTGTGGCATCCCGCGAGAATATCCCACACATAGTAATAGCAGCAGTAGAAGCCTGACGGTGCACCTGAATCTCGCTTTACTTATGAGCGGGGAGGTAATCTTCATGGTGTCTGTGTGATGCCACAGTATTTATTCCCTGGATCGGTAGATTCCCCCAAAATGTTTATTTTGACGTTAAGCAGGGTGACGGCCCACGCGCAAGATCACGGCATGGTCAGTCAGGGAGAAGGTATCATTCGTTTCCCCAGATCCATTAGCAAGCGCTGCGTGTCCAGCTCACTGCGCCAAGAAACAACCTTCCCACTCAGCTAACGGTGGGGCATCCATGTTAGTCTGGGCAAATCCGGGAGAAATCCATTCACGGGCGGTCTGAAAGAGAGATGGACATGAAAAGAGGGAGAAGGGGGTTTTGAGTTGCCCAGTCAAAATCCCGTCTCTAGAGACGAACGCTGGCAGAATTGCAGCAGGCTAGCGAGCCTAAACCTTCCAGGCAGTCTCAGCTGTCTGAAGCTAGCATTCTGCTGCACTGCCGCACAGCATCTGACGTCGAGCCAAGATTAGTGTGAGCGCGAGAGAGACTGGGTATATTTCGCAGGTGCTGCCGAACACACATCGCTTCCGATCCATATCTGACATCGAAATGGCAATCTTTCCCCGGGTGTCTCATGCTGGCACCCGGTTCTCTCGCTATGTTATTCACGGTTTTGCTCGGTTCATTCAATGGCCGTGGCTGCTGCCAGTGGACTGGTGCCATGCCCGAGCGGTTTTAAAATCAATCTTTGATGTTAAAAAGATTGCCTCTCTAGATCGGAATTGCTCAGCCTTGGAGTCGTGTGAGAGGTTTGTGAACCAAAACTGTCACAAGTCCAATTTTGATGAATAGCCTATTGCTGAGCTGATCATTTATTTCACCGAGCTATGCTGTCACTGAGAAAGACGTGCTTTTCGATTGTCTAGTTCTGCTAGTTTTGGCATTATACACTCGTAGAAAAAAGGTTCAGAATAGAACCAAAAAGTGTTATATTTCTTGCTTCATATATGGCACCCCTAAAGATTATATTTAGAACCCTTTTATAGGGTTCTATTATCAGAACCCCAGGGGTTCTTCTTCACTGAACCACAATTGGTTCCATATAGGGTTCTATATGGAACTAATTTCGCTTCTATAAAGAACCTTTGGGGGTGCCATATATGATGCAAGCATAGAACCCTTTTTTGGTTCTATCCAGAACCTTTTTTCTAGGAGTGTACTGTTAGACAATTGTCAATAACATGGGCTGAAGATTATAGCATTGTAGAACTTTCATTTAAAAATGTATTTTCGAAGTTGTGAAATAGATTTATTCTCAGCTCATGTAATTAAAACGTTATACAGCCAATATCAAAGTAGGCTTGTTGTTCAATTACTTGTGAAGTTATACAATTAGAATGCCATGATTTTTTTGTCATCAATTAACTTCAAATTTCAAGAATCTGTGTTCTGTTTCATAGGCCTAAGTCTAGGAATATGATTACATATGACAATTATATTGTCTTGAGTCGTTAAGTCGTTAAGCAGAGTCTTTAAGATATAGATAACACCTAAAAACCACTTTAACATTGTGTTTGTCATACAATCTAAACCCCAGGACCATAAAGGGTACGACATCACGTTTGAAACGGACTAGCCTATTCTACACACAGTCCAAAAGTACAGGCAACAGTTATTAAATATTCATTACACTTGGATGTCATGTTTATCTCTAAAAGCATAATACTGTTTCATTCATGTATATGTATTAATTATATAGATACTAATCATTAGCATATTATTTGTGTCATTAGGTCTATACAGTAGATGCAATATATTTGTGTTCCTTTTCACTAAACCCACGCCAGGTGTAGTTGTATTCACCTTCACTGGCCATATCTGTAGGATTGTGCAGCGTGGATTTCAGCACCATGGACAGCGTCGCGGTAACCTTCGAACACTAATCGAATTAGACCTAACTTTACATATAGCCCAACCAGTGTTTGGTTGAGGATAATATTAATGTTTCTTTGTCTTTCTTTTTTTCACTTTGAAAATTCAGAGTTGCATATAGCCTCTGTCGTCATTTAATTAACAGCTCCCGAGAGCATTCGACAAGTATTTCCGAACAGGAGAGCTGCTTGCGTCTGCGTTTCAAGCCGCCCGAGAAATATACGAGGGGCTGTGAAGCACCTTTATTGCAGTCAGTGTTTGAGACTGCTGCACCAGAACCCGGGTGGATTTTCGATGGTGTAGCCTCCAATGGCGTCACTAATATTTTCAAGTCATGCAAATTGACTCAATCAGCTTGACTGAAAGTAAGACAAACGCCTACTTAATAACTCCTTTCTCCGTTTGACAAACCGACCCATTATCTGTTTTTCCAAAGACTGGTGTGATCGGATTCATTCTCTTATGTTAAGCCATATGATGTCTCGTTTAATTCCTTGTGTAACGTGCACATATAGCTAGGTATTTAAATGTTGACTTAAACCCCGAGTGCCGTCCCATGTCCAAATATGGGTAAGAAAGTGTCTTTTCACTCTCCCTCAATAATAAATAATACAAATGTGCCGAGATGACCCAGTGAAAAGACAACGGTCGACAGGGATTTATGGTGATTCAAATGTAATTAACCTATAGTGCCTAGGTGTCATAAAATGTACATTTAATGGGGTGACGGATATGGATAAATGCTTCCGAGGTATTTTTGAGGATAAACGCAGTGACTTTTAACTGTTTACTTGTTTATAAAGAAACAATATACGCCTCGTTTCTATTTAAACTAACCCGTTCCAATATATATATTTTTCCATCTAGTTTTGGAATACCATTCAGCTGACCGAGTATGAGGAAATTACGCATGGGATCCATGAAGATAAATACAATTACACTGAAATGTTTTGTATTTTTTTCTTCGGCCATTACTAAATGAAAACATTGTCAATGTCATATTTTAACTTTTGTAGGCTAAGTCAAATGCTTTAAAACGTTATACACATAAAGCCAGTGGCGCGCAATGAGCGAATCAGTTGGCACGGATGCCATTTGTAAACGCAAACTATTTCAGCAGAGATTCTTATACATATCCCAGTTTAACGACCAGCCTTTACTGGTTACTTTGTAAGAGCTTTCCAAATAGCACTTTGGGCATCATCGGTGCTGTTTTATGGCACTGTGCAATTAACCATCGACCATCTGATCATGAACTTGATTTAAGGCTGTGGTGCGCGCGGGTTATGTGCTCATCAGCTGTGGAATTTACATGCGCAGCCAGTCGGTTCCTTTCCACCCAGCTTGATTACACATTATATATGGATCATTCATAAAGCGGATAACTTCAACGCCACTGTCAGCCACGATTTGTACGGTATACATTTAATGACCCCATTAATGTATTTTCAACCCCACGACATTGTATGCATCAGCAACGAGAGGAGGGACTCGAGAGGGGACACGCATTTTAAATAGGAGTCGAAGGAAGACATACAAGTATCTACAGGGTTTTGTCCTATTAACTAACAAGTCGTAACCTTTTAAGACATTTTCATTGTTTCTACTGGCAGAGGTGCGCAGAGCGCACATTGACACGACGCGCCGCATTCCCAAAATATAAATACAGCATTCAACTTCAAGTAGACTAGTGTAAATGAACCTGTGTAGATCGGGAGGCTTAGTGTGATGTATAATCGTCACGTTTTGTGTAATTTCTTCGATAAAAGAGACGAGGTGGATAGCTTAATTCTCTCACTTCTGTCTCACCTGTAAAATCCAACATACTAGGCATTCGAACCTTACACGCCCAAGCAGAGGGGAGTACAAGCTGTGAAATTGCACAAATAACGGAAAGACAATCATAAAAAATTTAAAAGGATGCGACGCTTACCTTCCAATAGAATGAGCTGAGAAAGTAGTTGATTTGTTCCGATAGAGAGACGAGCCAGATCGGTTCCTTCAGACTCGCGTCTTGCTGCGCTCCGCTCCGGCCGTGGGGAAGACACGCCTCCTGTTGGTCGAAAAAACACACTGCTTAAAGCAACAGGGGACCTGCACAACGACCGATGGATGGACCCGACCCAGCGCCCGGTGGATCCCCAAGTCGAGGTGAGGTGGGGAGACCTGTAGCATGGGGAACAGGGGAATCAATGAATTAATTATTTCATCCATACCACTGAATTCAACTTATATGCAAAACCGTGTGAGTATTTATTTGAGCTTTAATTGATCAAATGGAAAAACAATACGAGGATGGTGCGTATCAAAATGTTAAGCCCCTGGGAGTGCCATGTAGGACAAGTGAAATGGGAGTGCCATGTAGGACAAGTGTAATGGGAGTGCCATGTAGGACAAGTGTAATGGGAGTGCCATGTAGGACAAGTGGAATGGGAGTGCCATGTAGGACAAGTGTAATGGGAGTGCCATGTAGGACAAGTGTATGGGAGTGCCATGTAGGACAAGTGTAATGGGAGTGCCATGTAGGACAAGTGGAATGGGAGTGCTATGTAGGACAAGTGTAATGGGAGTACCATGTAGGACAAGTGTATGGGAGTGCCATGTAGGACAAGTGTAATGGGAGTGCCATGTAGGACAAGTGTAATGGGAGTGCCATGTAGGACAAGTGTATGGGAGTGCCATGTAGGACAAGTGTAATGGGAGTGCCATGTAGGACAAGTGGAATGGGAGTGCCATGTAGGACAAGTGTAATGGGAGTACCATGTAGGACAAGTGTATGGGAGTGACAGATGGGAGTGCCATGTAGGACAAGTGTAATGGGAGTGACAGATGGGAGTGCCATGTAGGACAAGTGTAATGGGAGTGACAGATGGGAGTGCCATGTAGGACAAGTGTAATGGGAGTACCATGTAGGACAAGTGTATTGGGAGTGACAGATGGGAGTGCCATGTAGGACAAGTGTAATGGGAGTGACAGATGGGAGTGCCATGTAGGACAAGTGTAATGGGAGTGACAGATGGGAGTGCCATGTAGGACAAGTGTAATGGGAGTGACAGATGGGAGTGGCAGAAAGCTTGGTGGATGAAACGATAATTATCTTGTGCAGTATTTCAAAAACTGTAATAATACGTGTTTAATATCAGGACATTTAGGTCAGTAAAAGTTCAAGAAGTTGGGATGGAATCTAGCTCATTGCCTCCATGCATCAACTATATGACGCTGTTTATGCTTGCTGTGTAAACAGTGCCTCAGTCTCATATTCTGGTAGATCGGAGAGAGAGAGTAAATGAGGGTTGCAACAACCCCCGGGCTATCAGAAGGAAATGACTGCTATTTCTCCCTCTGTCAGTGAAGTACAAAGCGTACAATTTACCGCGGCGACGGAGCGCATCCCTGCCCCAACGCTGACACTGCGCAGGGGCGCACAGGGCGAGAGCTGCGGCGGGATGGGAAAAACGTGATCTGAGGCCACTGAGTGCTGCCGAAATGAAAGGAATCTTTGATTCCCCACTCCCCAGCGCGCAGCATAAAAGTTGGATTGTGGGGACTAAAATAAATAGTCAATGACAGCCCTGTGATCTGGTAACAAACCCCACCACTCTCACCCATGAGGAGCTGCAGAGGCCCTAACCCTCCGGGTGTGTGCGCGTGCGCGCGAGCGCGTGCGTGTGCAGTGGTGTAAAGTACTTAATTTAAGTACTAATTAAGTAGTTTTTTTGTGGTGTCTGTACTTTATTTCTATTTTTGACTATTTTTCCTTTTACTTCACTACATTCCTAAAGAAACAAGAAAAATAAATCCCTTACTCCCAAAAGTATTCATTTAATTATTATTATAATATTTTTTTTTAACCTTTATTTAAATAGGCACACCAGTTAAGAACACATTCTTATTTACAATAATGGCCTACTTGTGTCATTTTCTATTAAGCTATCTTGACTTTTACTTAAGTATGACAATTGGATACTTTTGCCACCACTGTGTGTGTGTCATGTGTGTACCATGTGGTGCTGTTTGTGTGTGTGTGTGTGTGTGTGTGTGTGTGTGTGTGTGTGTGTGTGCGTGTCAGACCAGTGGCTCTTTGCCTCACTCCTCTCTCCTTAATTACGGCCTGTCTTCCATGTCGAGAGAAAATTCATTATTCATCTAATCTGCCTGAGGAAATAACAAACAACATAACACACAATCAGCAAAATACACACAACACTACACACAACTACCTAACCACAAAAACCGATTAACACACATGAAGTGCAACTCCCATGTCACCAAAAACACATACAGATGGTGCCGATACAGATGGCAGCTTTGCTTCTAATCCTTAGGAAACTGTGCAGTATTTTGTTTTTTTACGTAATATTTTTTTCGTTGTTAGCCCAGAAAACCTTGACGTGTTATTACATACAGCTGGGAAGAACTATTGGATATCAGAGAGACGTCAACTTACCAGCACAACCAGCATTACGACCAGAAATACAACTTTCCCAAAGCGGATCCTTTGTCTGCACCTCCTAGGGCATTCAAACTGATTCCAGAGGCTGACCCAAAACAACGTCGCCAGAGGAGAGGATGCCAAGGCGGGCTTCTAGTGAGGCTTCGGATGTACGCACACCACCCACCGTTTCCGAGTATATTACTCGCTAATGTCCAGTCCCAAAGCCAAAGAGGTCAGGGCAAGAGTTTCTTTCAAAAGAGATATCCGGGATTGTAACATACTCTGTCTCACGGAAACATGGCTAGCTTGGGACATGCTGTTGGAGTCAGTACAGCAAACAGGATTTTCAGTGCATCGCGCCGACAGGAATAAACATCTCTCCGGTAAGAAGAAGGGTGGGGGTGACTGTTTCATGATTAACGTCTCATGGTGTAATCACAACAACACACAGGAACTTAAGTCCTTTTGTACACCTGACCTAGAATTCCTCACAATCAAATGCCGACCGTATAATCTCACAAGAGAACTTTCCTTGGTTATCATCACAGCTGTGTATATCCCCCCGCAAACAGATACCAAGACAGCCATCAAGGAACTTCACAGGACTTTATGCAAACGAGCGAGAAAAACACGCTCGACCATTGCTACTCTAACTTCCTCTATGCATACAAGGCCCTCCCCCGTCCTTCTTCTGGAAAATCTGACCACTCCATCTTGTTGCTCCCCTACTATAGGCAGAAACTAAAACAAGAAACAAGAAGCACCCATGCTTAGGTCTATCCAACGCTGGTCTGATCAATCGGAGTCCACGCTCCCAGATTGATTCGATCACGTGGACTGAGATATGTTCCTGGTAGCCTCAGAGAACAGCATTGACGTATACGCTGACTCGTTGAGCAAGTTTATAAGGAAGTCTATAGGAGATGTTGTACCCACTGTGACTATTAAAACTTTCCCTAACCAGAAACCGTGGATTGATGGCAGCATTTGCGCAAAACTGAAAGCATGTACCACCGCATTTAATCATGGCAAGGCAACTGGGAATATGGCTGAATACAAACAGTGTAGTTATTCCCTACGCAAGGCAATCAAACAAGCAAAGTGTCAGTATAGAGACAAAGTGGAGTCGCAATTCAACTGCTCAAACACAAGACGTATGTGGCAGGGTCTACAGACAATCACAGATTACAAAAAGAAAACCAGCCCCGTCGCGAACATCGACGTCTTGCTTTCAGACAAATTAAACAAATTCTTTGTGCGCTTTGAGGACAATACAGAGCCACCGACACGGCCCGCTACCAAAGACTGTGGGCACTCCTTTTCCGTGGCCGATGTGAGAAAAACATTTAAACGTGTTAACCCTTGCAATGCTGCCCGCCTAGACAGCATCCCTAGCCGCGTCCTCAGAGCATGCACAGACCAGCTGGCTGGTGTGTTTACGGACATACAGTGCCTTGCGAAAGTATTCGGCCCCCTTGAACTTTGCGACCTTTTGCCACATTTCAGGCTTAAATAAATAAGTTATTTAATGATACCACACACGAAATAGAACATGAAATATCCTGTCATCTTTGTCATTAGAATAACAAAGCAGTGGGACTAAAGAGACATCTACAGTGCACTTGGAAAGTATTCAGACCGCTTGACTTTTTCCACAGTTTGTTACATTACAGCCTTATTTTTTCCTCATCAATCTACACACAACACCCCATAATGACAAAGTCAAAACAGGTTTTTACAAATTTTTGCTAATTCAGTAAAAATAAAAAACAGAAACACCTTATTTACATAAGTATTCAGACCCTTTGCTATGAGACTCGAAATTTTGCTCAGGTGCATCCTGTTTCCATTGATCATCCTTGAGGTGTTTCTACAACTTGATTAGAGTCCACCTGTGGTAAATTCAATTGATTGGACATTATTTGGAAAGGCACATGCCTGTCTATATAAGGTTCCACAGTTTACAGTGCATGTCAGAGCAATAACCAAGCCATGAGGTTGAAGGAATTGTTTGTAGAGCTCCGAGACAGGATTGTGTCGAGGCACAGATCTAGGGAAGGGTACCAAAACATTTCTGCAGCATTGAAGGTCCTGAAGAACACAGTGTTCTCTATCATTCCTAAGAAGTTTGGAACCACCAAGTCTCTTCCTAGAGCTGGCTGCCCGGCCAAACTGAGCAATCGGGGGAGAAGGGCCTTGGTCAGGGAGTTGACCAAGAACCTGATGGTCACTCTGACAGAGCTCTAGAGTTCCTCTATGGAGATGGAAGAACCTTCCAGAAGGACAACTATCTCTGCAGCACTCCACCAATCAGGCCTTTGTGGTAGTGGCTAGACGGAAGCCACTCCTCAGTAAAAGGTACATGACAGCCGATTGGAGTTTGCCAAAAGGCACCGAAAGACTTTCAAACAATGAGAAACAAGATTCTCTGGTTTGATGAAAGATTGAACTCTTTGGCTTGAATGCCAAGCGTAACATCTGGAGGACATCTGGCACAATCTCTACAGTGAAGCATGGTGGTGGCAGCATCATGCTGTGGGGATGTTTTTCAGAGTCAGGGACTGAGAGACTAGTCAGGATGGAGGGAAATATGAACCGAGCAAAGTACAGAGAGATCCTTGATGAAAACCTGCTCCAGAGCACTCAGGATCTCAGACTGGGGTGAAGGTTCACCTTCCAACAGGACAATGACCCTAAGCACACAGCCAAGACAACGCAGGATTGGCTTCGGGGGAAAGTCTCTGAATGCCTTTGAGTGGCCCAGCCAGAGCCCAGACTTGAACCCGATCGAACATCTCTGGAAAGACCTGAAAATAGCTGTGCAGTGATGCTCCCCATCCAACCTGACAGAGCTTGAGAGGATCTGCAGAGAAGAAAGAAAGAAACTCCCCAAATCAGGTGTGCCAAGCTTGTAGTGTCATACCCCAGAAGACTCAAGGCTGTAATCTCTGCCAAATGTGCTTCAACAAAGTACGGAGTAAATGGTCTGTGATATTTCAGGTTTTTTTTATAGATTTGTAAAAATTTCTAAAAACCTGTTTATGCTTTGTCATTATTGGGTATTGTTTGTAGATTAATGAGGGGGCGGAAATTATGTAATTAATTTTAGAATAACTCTGTAATGTAGAAAAAAGTCAAGGGGTCTAAATACTTTCCGAATGCACTGTAAACAGGGTGGGACATCATGCCAATCCATCGACCAAGGAGGGAGATGACCACTGTAAAGCACACGCCTTCTCTTACCCTTCCTTACAACAGTTGATATACTGTTTGGACTGTTAATCTCTGACTCCATCTGACTCTTTCTCTCTCCGGATAGAGAGAAGAGGCTTGAACCTGACACGGACAACACTGGGCCATTTCAACATATTTTTCCGTTTTCAGCTTCTGCCAGCCAAGTGCCCTCATGCCGTGCTATACCCACCCAATTCCTGCCTACCCATGGCATAGCTGTAATCGATAGGCCTGATACTTTACCCTTCATATTAATACCATTCAAAACAAACAGCGAAGGGTCATAAGCAATTCCATAAATACCATTTTCCATTCCTCATCATCTGAGAATGATTGCTTTTAGCACTGCATGTTATTGTTGCTAGATTGCACAGCTCACTGCCAATAGTGATTCAGAGAGGTTTCTTCCTTTTATGTTGGATAATGACACAGATGTGTGTCCGTACCTGTGATAACATCATCAGATGCTTCAGATATAAGCCATCTCAATGACTAAAGACAAACGACGTTGGCGAGCTCATCTACTGAGTCTCAGTGTATAACCTGGTGGCTCTCCATTGTCCAAATGAAAATGAAGGTTGAAAACTTACCCAGAGGGCAAAGTGAAATGACATAATCACAATCAACTACAGCCAATCAGAACTGGTTATAACCTGGTTGTAATGAAGTAATTTCAACCAGTTTTGTCTGCAGTGTATAAAACACAATAAGCTGATGTCCACCGAATCTTTTCACACCACTGACAATACCTTCTCTTTATTTCCATGGAAACACCTGGTCACCTGCTGTTACTGATACATGGAGAAGAACACAACTTTGTAGAAGAATTGGCAGAATTGGCAAGTCTGGTTTGGTTTTTATCGATTCTTCATAAATTCTAAACAAAATGTTTATATGAAACACATGCACTGAATAACCATATCCAACTACACTATATATGGCAAAATAATTAGCTTAATATGTCACAGTCAGTGGCTTTCCACTGACCGATTATTGGGAGTTCTGATCAATAGATGTGACTCATCTCACTGGTCACCTGGATAATATACAACTCCTATTAGCACAAGCCCAATACACAACATTTGGTGATGCGTTTCTTGATAAATTAGCAAATGAGTGCTGTTTTCAGCCTCTCTATATTACTGTCTCTCCCCCTCCTCTCTTTCTCTCTCTCTGACAGTCACTGTACAAACACACACACACACACACACACACACACACACACACACACACACACACACACACACACACACACACACACACACACACACACACACACACACACACACACACACACACACACACACACACACACACACACACACCACAGCAGCAGGTCATGGTGAAGTTTTAATGGCTTCTAATTGCGTTTTGCTGTTTCAGATCCTTTTAGTTGTGTGTTATTTTCCAGTACCTCTCTACTGTCAGAACACAGCACCGTCACGGAAGCAGACAGAGCAGAGGAAAGGTAAATAAAGAGGAAAGGAGGGGATTGCTGAAGACTTTACTTGAGTTACTTGCATTCTTGTGTTGCGTAAGGTATAAATTAGACTTTCGAAAACCTCTTGAAGATGTGTTATTCTCATAGAGAAAGTAATCATTGCTAAAAAAAAAAGACATTATACAGTATACCAGAGAAACACAAATCCCACCACCTTGTGTCCTTAGAGTCAACCCTAAGTCTCCGTCTCCTGTGACTGTCTTGGGACAACAGTAAATACCTTGTGAAATGCCGCATGCCTCCACTTCAGGCTACGTTCAAACATCCTTACACAGTGGTTGTTGTAGCGCTACACAGTCCTACAGTTTTTGTTTTACAGTGCTGCTACAGAGAATCAAATCAAATCAAAGTTTATTTGTCACGTGCGCCGAATACAACAGGTGTAGGTAGACCTTACAGTGAAATGCTTACTTACAGGCTCTAACCAATAGTGCAAAAAAAGGTGTTAAGTGAACAATAGGTAAGTAAAGAAATAAAACAACAGTAAAAAGACAGGCTATATGCAGTAGCGAGGCTATTAAAGTAGCGAGGCTACATACAGACACCGGTTAGTCAGGCTGATTGAGGTAGTATGTACAGGTAGACATGGTTAAATTGACTATGCATATATGATGAACAGAGAGTAGCAGTAGCGTAAAAGAGGGGTTGGCGGGTGGTGGGTGGCGGGACACAATGCAGATAGCCCGGTTAGCCAATGTGCGGGAGCAATGGTTGGTCGGGCCAATTGAGGTAGTATGTACATGAATGTATAGTTAAAGTGACTATACATACAGTATATGATAAACAGAGAGTTTACACAATGCAAATAGTCCGGGTAGCTATTTTATTACCTATTCAGGAGTCTTATGGCTTGGGGGTAAAAACTGTTGAGAAGCCTTTTTGTCGTAGACTTGGCACTCTGGTACCGCTTGCCATGCGGTAGTAATGATAGTAGTGATAGTAGAAAAATGCTCAGTGACCATACACACAAGTATAATTACAGTACATCAGCTGTGTAAGATAAAACATTGCCTGTCTTATTTTACTCTACAAACTCGAAGAGGATGGAAAGTCATTATTAATAATGATTTCATTCTAAGTCATCTGCAAAACATAATTGGATGATGACTAGGAAGTTGAGGGGTAAAGAATGTCATTTTATTCAAGTAGTGTAGTGGGATACCTCAGGGTGTTAGGGAGCAGTCTAAACTAGAGCCTTTTACTGTAGTGTGATACAGTAGGGTGTTAGGGAGTACAGTCAGTAGACTATGACTAAAGCCCTTTAGTGTAGTGTGATACTTCAGGTTCTAAGGTAGTAGACTAACACTAGAGTCCTTTACTGTAGTGTGATACCTCAGGGTCTGAGTCAGTAGACTAACACTAAGGCCCTTTACTGTAGTGTGATACCTCAGGGTCTGAGGTAGTAGTCTAAACTACAGCCCTTTACTGTAGTGTGATACCTCAGGGTCTGAGGGAGTAGTCTAAACTACAGCCCTTTACTGTAGTGTGATACCTCAGGGTTTGAGGTAGTAGACTAACACTAAGGCCCTTTACTGTAGTGTGATACCTCAGGGTCTGAGGTAGTAGTCTAAACTACAGCCCTTTACTGTAGTGTGATACCTCAGGGTCTGAGGTAGTAGTCTAAACTACAGCCCTTTACTGTAGTGTGATACCTCAGGGTCTGAGTCAGTAGTCTAAACTAAAGCCCTTTACTGTAGTGTGATACCTCAGGGTCTGAGGTAGTAGTCTAAACTAAAGCCCTTTACTGTAGTGTGATACCTCAGGGTCTGAGGGAGTAGTCTAAACTACAGCCCTTTACTGTAGTGTGATACCTCAGGGTCTGAGTCAGTAGACTAAACTACAGCACTTTACTGTAGTGTGATACCTCAGGGTCTGAGGGAGTAGTCAAAACTACAGCCCTTTACTTTAGTGTGATACCTCAGGGTCTGAGTCAGTAGACTAACACTAAAGCCCTTTACTGTAGTGTGATACCTCAGGGTCTGAGTCAGTAGACTAACACTAAAGCCCTTTACTGTAGTGTGATACCTCAGGGTCTGAGGTAGTAGTCTAAACTACAGCCCTTTACTGTAGTGTGATACCTCAGGGTCTGAGGGAGTAGTCTAAACTACAGCACTTTACTGTAATGTGATACCTCAGGGTCTGAGGGAGTAGACTAAACTACAGCACTTTACTGTAGTGTGATACCTCAGGGTCTGAGGTAGTAGACTAACACTAAAGCCCTTTACTGTAGTGTGATACCTCAGGGTCTGAGGTAGTAGACTAACACTAAGGCCCTTTACTGTAGTGTGATACCTCAGGGTCTGA
Organism: Oncorhynchus clarkii lewisi; assembly: GCF_045791955.1. Lineage (NCBI taxonomy): Eukaryota > Metazoa > Chordata > Actinopteri > Salmoniformes > Salmonidae > Oncorhynchus > Oncorhynchus clarkii. Next base: position 18,444,467 of record NC_092148.1, read on the forward strand.
GGGAGTAGTCTAAACTACAGCCCTTTACTGTAGTGTGATACCTCAGGGTCTGAGGGAGTAGTCTAAACTACAGCCCTTTACTGTAGTGTGATACCTCAGGGTCTGAGGGAGTAGTCTAAACTACAGCACTTTACTGTAATGTGATACCTCAGGGTCTGAGGGAGTAGACTAAACTACAGCACTTTACTGTAGTGTGATACCTCAGGGTCTGAGGTAGTAGACTAACACTAAAGCCCTTTACTGTAGTGTGATACCTCAGGGTCTGAGGTAGTAGACTAACACTAAGGCCCTTTACTGTAGTGTGATACCTCAGGGTCTGAGGGAGTAGTCTAAACTACAGCCCTTTACTGTAGTGTGATACCTCAGGGTCTGAGTCAGTAGACTAACACTAAAGCCCTTTACTGTAGTGTGATACCTCAGGGTCTGAGTCAGTAGACTAACACTAAAGCCCTTTACTGTAGTGTGATACTTCAGGGTCTGAGGTAGTAGTCTAAACTACAGCCCTTTACTGTAGTGTGATACCTCAGGGTCTGAGGGAGTAGTCTAAACTACAGCCCTTTACTGTAGTGTGATACCTCAGGGTCTGAGGTAGTAGTCTAAACTACAGCCCTTTACTGTAGTGTGATACCTCAGGGTCTGAAGGGGTAGTCTAAACTACAGCACTTTACTGTAATGTGATACCTCAGGGTCTGAGGGAGTAGACTAAACTGCAGCACTTTACTGTAGTGTGATACCTCAGGGTCTGAGGTAGTAGACTAACACTAAGGCCCTTTACTGTAGTGTGATACCTCAGGGTCTGAGTCAGTAGACTAACACTAAAGCCCTTTACTGTAGTGTGATACCTCAGGGTCTGAGGTAGTAGTCTAAACTAAAGCCCTTTACTGTAGTGTGATACCTCAGGGTCTGAGGTAGTAGTCTAAACTAAAGCCCTTTACTGTAGTGTGATACCTCAGGGTCTGAGGGAGTAGTCTAAACTACAGCCCTTTACTGTAGTGTGATACCTCAGGGTCTGAGGTAGTAGACTAACACTAAAGCCCTTTACTGTAGTGTGATACCTCAGGGTCTGAGGTAGTAGTCTAAACTACAGCCCTTTACTGTAGTGTGATACCTCAGGTTCTGAGGTAGTAGACTAACACTAAGGCCCTTTACTGTAGTGTGATACCTCAGGGTCTGAGTCAGTAGACTAACACTAAAGCCCTTTACTGTAGTGTGATACCTCAGGGTCTGAGGTAGTAGTCTAAACTAAAGCCCTTTACTGTAGTGTGATACCTCAGGGTCTGAGGTAGTAGTCTAACACTAAGGCCCTTTACTGTAGTGTGATACCTCAGGGTCTGAGTCAGTAGTCTAACACTAAGGCCCTTTACTGTAGTGTGATACCTCAGGGTCTGAGGGAGTAGTCTAAACTACAGCCCTTTACTGTAATGTGATACCTCAGGGTCTGAGGGAGTAGTCTAAACTACAGCACTTTACTGTAATGTGATACCTCAGGGTCTGAGGTAGTAGTCTAAACTACAGCCCTTTACTGTAGTGTGATACCTCAGGGTCTGAGTCAGTAGTCTAACACTAAGGCCCTTTACTGTAATGTGATACCTCAGGGTCTGAGGGAGTAGTCGAAACTACAGCCCTTTACTGTAGTGTGATACCTCAGGGTCTGAGGGAGTAGTCGAAACTACAGCCCTTACTGGAACAGTCACACCATAGAGATGAGACGAAGAGGAAGTCGACTCAGAGAAGACGAAGAGTGTATGTAAATAATTTATTACTCAGACTCTCCCAGTGGCAAAGTGATCTGAACAGACACACATTTCTATAAAGCAGGTAGCTTAACCTCCTGGTATTAATATGGAATACATATTTGCTTCTCCGGTATTCTCTAAGATGTTTTTCTTGATGTTGGGGTTGTATATTTAAATGTCAAGAATAGCTGAGTGAGTGATACCGTATATCCCCAAGATGTTAAATGATTTGACAGATTTGCACACACACACACACACACACACACACACACACACACACACACACACACACACACACACACACACACACACACACACACACACACACACACACACACACACACACACACACACAGACACACACACACACACACACACACACACACACACACACACACACACACCTAAACAAGCAAGCAAACCCAAATGCACGCACACACAAACACACACACACACACTTGCTCTTATCATTTAACCTGTTTACAGATTTAACTCCAAATCTTCACTAAACTCAAAAGATTAAATGACAACTCCATCCTACGATGCCTGTAGATACTATATATGCCAAACTCTCTGTCCACGATAATCCCCCACTACTTCCTTCGTGTCTGTCTGATAGCTGTCCTCTTCACTATCCTCCTGGTAATGAGGCCTGGAGGATAGAGGATGGTAAGTATCCTTTGCAAAGAGAAAACGTAGGACCACCTTCATCCAGAGAGAGCTAGGGAAGATTGCCTCTGAGAAAATCAAGTTGAAAGGTTCTCTGACTGCCCCCAAACCACCACACCCATTCCGCATCCATGGCACTCACCAAAACTAATTGCGAGAAATTGCTGGTTGTGGGAATATATACTTTTGCTGTTGATTGCTGCCCATCTGCTGAGGGGGATTGTTTTATGTAATTTCAGTAGCAAACAGCCTCTCTGACTCAGAGCCAATCAGACAGATTAAGGGATGGACGGACGGACCTTCACCTGTAACCTGAATACAAACACAAATACACATTGAAGTTCTATCTACAAAGCTTGTCAATTGGCAAGGCCTGAGTAACTTGAATTCAGTGATCTGGGACCCTATCCACAAAGCCTCTCAGAGTTGGAGTGCTGATCTAGGATCAGTTTTTCCTTTTAGATCATAATTAATAAGATTATATGGACAGGTTGGGACCTGATCCTAGATCAGCACTCTTACTCTGAGGCGCTTTGTGAATACGGGCCCTGATCTCACACTGACATAAATGATGCAGTTGAGAGTGAGGATATCACAGTTGTCAAATCTGTATGTATGTACAGTATGTGCATTAGAGCATACATAATACATACAACAGGGGAAGACAGGAATCCTGATATTGTTAACAATCTGAACACATTATAGTCAGAGGCTGCTGCTGGGTATTTATACTAGCTGTACTGACGTGTGTTCCCTCCGTGTGTGTGGCGGTGTGTGTCCATGAGCTTGGGGAGGTCAGGGGCCTGGTGAAAAGTCACTCTTCTCTGTCCCTCTCTGATTACCAATTACTGCTGTGCGCTTCAGCGAAGGTCTCGGCCGAGCAGCCGGGTCTGTCTTAATGAGAGAGAGGGGCCACAGCCACGCATCTGACGTCAGCCCTGTAAATACCAGCCTTGATCAGCCACAAACAAAGCCAAGGAGCCACGAAGAGACAGAGGAAGAGAAAATGAGAGGGAGGGAAGAGGGGAGTAGGGGAGAGAGTGAGAGGGAAGAGGGGAGTAGGGGAGAGAGTGGGAGGGAAGAGGGGAGCAGGGAATAAAGGAATTCTTCTCGATTCCTTTATTCCCTTCCTATTGTCTACCTTTCTCCCTCTCTCTCTCTCTCTCTCTTGCTTGCTTTCCCCTTCTCTCTCTCACTCTCCTTCTCCTTCTCTCTCTCTCTCTCCCTCTCATTTATGTGAAATTAAAGGTTTCTGCTCGGCCTATAATTAGTTGACCCTGACTCTAATTAGAAATGCTCTGTGCAGTGCCACTTCAGATTAGACACAACCCCATATGTCCCTTAGTGTGGTCGCCGTGCAGAGGAGTGTGTGTGTGTGTGTGTACGTGTGCATTGGTGCTGTACAAAAATGCCACAGAGCCTTCATCCAAAGATAAGGGGTACACTGCCAATCAGCCAGTTAAATTGTGTGTACTGGCACTAAAATAGTCCCCAGTGCCTTGGTGTCTCTGCCATGGATGGTAGTTAGGCAGCTAGCTCTCATCGTGTCTCTATCAAAGCC
>NC_092148.1:18453432-18515932 GCF_045791955.1 Oncorhynchus clarkii lewisi
CAGGAAAAGTGGATACACATTACCCTGACATGTATTAAGTGACGCAGTTAAATTAATTGTAGTGTAGTGAATGAATTATAGTGAAGTGTAGCTGTAGTGATAGTGCCTTGCAAAAGTATTCATAACCCTTGAATTATTCACATTTTATTGTGTTACAAAGTGGGATTATAATGGATTTAATTGTCATTTTTTTGTCAACAATCTACACAAAATACTATGTAATGTCAAAATCTAGATTTTTTTAATTAAAATATAGTTGCATAAGTATTCAGCCCCTTTGTTTTAAGAGTCAGAATTTGCTAAACAAATCACATACTAATTTATATGAACTCACTCTACATAGAATAATAAGGGTTGACATGATTTCTGAATGACTAACCATTCATCTGTCCTCCATACATACAAGATCTGTAAAGTCCCTCAGTAAAATATTGAATTACAAGCACAGATTCAACTACAAAGGCTTTTCGAATGCCTCATAAAGAAGGGCAGTGATTGGTTGATGGGTAACAATAAGAAACTGAATATCTCTTTAAGCACGTCCAAGTTAATAATGATGCTGTGGATGACGTTTTAAACCACCAAGACACATCAAAGATACAGTCCTCCTGAACTGAGCTGCAGGACAGGAAGGAAACTGCTCAGAAATGTTACCATGAGGCCATGGCTGATTTTAAAACGGCTACGGAGTTCAATGGCTGTGATGGGCGAAAACTGGGGATGGATCAACAACATTGTAATGACTCCAAAATAATGACAGAATGAAAGAAGAATAAAAATATACAGAATACAAATATTCCAAAACATGCATATGTATGCAACAAGGCACTACAGTAATACAGCAACAACACAAAAAACATAGCAAAATAATCCATATTTTGGCCTAAATGCAAAGCCATATGTTTGGGGCAAATCCAACACAACACATCACAGAGTAAATGCCTCCTTATTTTCAAGCATGGCTGTGTCATGGTATGGGTATGCCCGAGTGGTGCAGCGGTCTAAGGCACTGCATCTCAGTGCAAGAGGCGTCACTACAGTCCCTGGTTTGAATCCAGGCTGTATCACATCTGGCTGTGATTGGGAGTCCCATAGGATGGTGCACAATTGGCCAAGCGTTGTCCGGGTTTGGATGGTGTAGGTCATCATTGTAAATACAGTAATCATTTGTTCTTAACTGACTTGCCCTGTTAAATAAAAGGTACAACAATAATAAGCAAGTAAACAGGGTGGAGCTAAGCACAGGCAAAATGCTAGAGAAAAGCCTGCTTCAGCCTGCTTTACACCAGAGACTGGGAGAGGAATTCACCTTCCAGCAGGACAATAACCCACAACACAAGGCCGAATCTACACTGGAGTTACTTACCAAGAAGACCGTGAATGTTCCTGAGTGGCCAACTTTCAGTTTAGACTTAAATCTGTTAAAAAATCTATGGCAAGATTGAAAATTGCTGTCTAGTCATGATCCCCAACATCTTCATAGAGCTTGAAGAATTTTGAAAACAATAATGGGAAAATATTGCACAATCCAGGTGTGCAAAGCTCTTATAGACTTACTCAAGAAGACTCACAGCTGTAATCGATGCCAAAGGTTTCTAACATGTATTGACTCAGGGAGCTGAATGACTATATTTAAGTTACTTAATTTGAATCAATAAAAACAATTTTTTAAAAAATCAAGTTTGACATGACAGAGTATTTTGTGTAAATTGTTGACCAATAAATTACAACTAAATAAATGTTCATCCCACTTTATAACACACTAAATCCAAGGGGTCTGAATACTTTTGCATGGTACTGTCCTACCAGCAAACCTAGCATGAATACAAAATGAATAGTTGTATTAAAATGCTGTCAAGAAACGTGGGTATATTTTCCATAATATCAAATACAACAGCGTGAGGGCCTCCCAAGTGGCACAGCAGTGCTTGAGGTGTCACTACAGACCCTGGTTTGATCTTAGGCTGTGTCACAACCGGGAAACCCATGAGGTGGCGCACAATTGACTCAGCATTATCCAGAATAGGGGAGGGTCTGGCCGGCAGGTATTTCCTTGTCCAATCACGCTCTAGCAACTACTTTTGGCAGGCCATGCACCTGCAAGCTGACTTCAGTCGCCAGCTGGACCAACACATTGGTATGGCTGGCTTCTGGGTATTTTTTTAAACCTTTATTTTACTAGGCAAATTCTTAGTAACAATGAAGGCCTACTGCAGAACAGTGTGTTAACTGCATTGTTCAGGGGCAGAAGAGATTTTTACTTTGCCAGCTTGGGGATTCGATCCATCAACCTTTCGGTTACTGGCCCAATGCTCTAACAACTAGGCTACCTGCCGGGTTAAGAGAGCAGCTTGGCAGGGTCGTGTTTCAGAGGACTAATGGCTCTCGACCTTTGCCTCTCCCGAGTCCGTAGGGGAGTTGCAGTGATGGGACAAGATTGTAACTACCAATATAGAAATATATACAACAACGTGTACAGAAAAAGTACCACCGTTATTGAACTTAAAATGTCCTCTTTTACAGTGTGATTTCACAGAGATAGCTAGGGGGTAGAGTGACAGTCGTTTGTTTGCTTGGCAGTAGTATTCTGTTTGCTCTGATTAAAATACACTGTGACAATTCATGTGTGAATTAATTAATTAATTAATTTGACCTAAAAAACAATAAGAAGCTGGAATTGACTTCGCCTCCACATACACTGAATATTCAATGCACAAAGTAGTATGTAAATATCTAAGGGCAACCACGTTTGCAATGATAGCTTGTACGTTGTAGCTATACTATAGGCAATATATAAAAATATCACAGATCACTAGCCATATTTCACTTAAGGAAGTTGTAGCCCCATAGAGATGCATGCAGAGATCATGTTACCATGAGAACTGGCCGGTGAGGGGAGTTCCATAGAGTCTCTGTGTCCTGTGTCGGGGGCATCTTTCTCGGACCAGGTGACTGGCTGGCTGACTGTGACTGGCTGACTGGCTGGAGAGAGAGAGAGAGAGAGAGAGAGAGAGAGAGAGAGAGAGAGAGAGAGAGAGAGAGAGAGAGAAAGAGGGTTAGGCTGTGGCTAGCTGACTTACTGACTAGATGACTTACTAACTGGCTGACTTTCTGGCTAGCTGACTCTGCTCTATAGTGGTAGCAGAGTGGAGGTCCAGTCTCATTTGTAGTTAGTCTCACTACTGTGATCTCTCCACGCCGCAGTTGATGGAGTGGTTCTTACCTGTGATGCGCTTGAGAAAGCTATTGTGTTTGGTGATGGATAGAGTTTCTCAGTGCAGTGGGGTCTGGCCGGCTGCTCCGAGGTTTAAATCAATCCCTTCATTTGTGTCTCTGTGGGATTGATTATCTGAAAGTGCAAACAGTTGAGGCGCAGACTGGACGATGAGGCTCTGACTACGTACACACTCAACAGTACATTTTCATTAAATCACACACCGCCGCCACTCCTAAGTGCTACCTCTGCTATTACAATGACAAGTAGGAAAACACAGCAGTACCTGCATCTGCCAAAATGTACAGTATGAACATTAAAAAAACTCAGATCTAAGTGTTTTTTGAAATGGTTGTGCATCAAACAAATTGCATGTTGGGTGATATAGAAATTCCCTATTGTGGTCATTAATAAAGTTGCATTCAAGCAGAAAAAGTCTATCTGTCAGCACAATGAAAATGGATTTGACTTTATTTAATATTTCATCTTGAGATTTCTAACAAATCGGACTCCTTGTGTTGATACAGGAAAGTTATTTTATGCATAAGTTATTTTATGCATATGTTTATGTCACGGTAAGGATCCAGTGATGTCATTCATGTGGTGTTCAAGCCAAATGTTTGAGGTTATATAAGAGGACTCGCCACACCATATAGGTCAAACTATTTAGCTCCTCAGCAAGGAGAACCCTGTCATGTTGATGTGATGTGCGGCATGTTCATGTCTCTTCCTATGTATGTAGATCTATAAATGTAGGTCCTATGGAGAAATGCCAGACGAGATGGTGTTAGAACCAAGGAGGGTTCAATGTGTCGCTTCAGATATGGCCCTAAAAAAGGTTCCAATCTACAGGTAAATGAACTGCCAAAATAAAGGAAACACTTGAGCAAATGAGGGATACAAAGTACTATATAGAAAGCAGGTGCCTCCACACTGGTGTGGTTCCTAAGTTAATTTAGCAATTAACATCTCATCCTGCTTAGGGTCATGTATAAAAATGCCTAGTTGACCATTATTTTGGCTACCATGTCTAGAAGAAGAGATCTCAGAGACTATGAAAGAGGGGTCTTAAAGGAGCATAGGGGGTTTAAAGGGTGTGTGTGTGTGTGTGTGTTTCAGTCACCAGATCTCAACCCAATTGAACACTTATGGGAGATTCTGGAGAGGCGACTGAGACAGCGTTTTCCACTAACATCAACAAAACACAAACTTATGGAAATTCTTGTGGAAGAAGGGTGTTGCATCCCTCCAATAGTTCCAGACACTTGTGGAATCTATGCCAAGGTGCATTGAAGCTCTTCTGGCAGCTCGTGGTGTCCCAATGCTCTATTAGACACGTTATGTTGGTGTTTCCTTTATTTTGGCAGTGACCTGTATATAGAACTGCAAACCAGCCTTATTATTAGCAGTTCTGAGAAGAAGTTCTGCTAAAGGTCCAGTGACCAGTGACTCAGGTACGATAATGAAGATACCATCCTCCCATCCCAGGACACCACCAACAGTAGATTAATCTGTTAATGTCAGCCAGGGCCCTACCCACACCCCATAACACTAGAGCAGCACGCCATGCCCCTCCCATAACCCAAACCACCAGGACACCCCTCCCCTACCCCTCACCCCCAGAGCAGCAGCCTTGTGATTGAGGATGGGGTGTCTGCCTGGTGGCTCGTCTCCAGGGCTGCTAAATGGAATGTCAGACACTTCCCCATCCTCAGACAAGAGCAGTGAGTGTCAGACAGAGTGGGAATTACCCAGAATCCTATTCCAGCCACGATGCCTGATGCTAGGTCTAATAATGACATTCTATGAAAATCACCATCTAGTCGTCTCAAAAGGCTGGGCAACACTAAAGTGCAAAAGGTGTCATTCTCTCTCTTTCTCTCTCTTACTCTCACCCTCATAGATTGAAGACGGGGCACAGTTTAGACATTATAGTGAAATGGCCACAAAGTGTGTCTAAGACTCCTGCTGCATTCTGACTGAAGATACAATCCTTCTTTTTGAGCTGTTCAATATTTGGAGTAGAAATATTTGTTTCACTATGTATTTATCATTCTGAATGACTTTTCCCGAAAAGTTTACCTCAGAGTTCTGACACTTCTGTATTGGGTACGAGAATCTCAGGCGCTGTACAGAAATCTATTTCACCTTATATTTTATTCCGACATGCACCATAATATTAGATTCTATCTAAAATTGATTTTTTTACATTTTCAAATATTGTCCAGTTAGATTGACCAACTATGCCAAGCGAGAATCCAATTTGATAACCTAGAAAATATATGAGGCAAACCTGAGGCAAACCCACCTCAGGAAAAATAAACCAAATCATTTAACTTATTTCAGAGACCATTCTGTGGAACAAGCAGTCAACACATCTGTCAGGCCCCTAACCAGACACCATGGAGAGAAGGATCAGCAGAGCAACCCCTTTTCACACAAACTGCTGGAAAATGCAGAGGCATGTGACATGTAACATGCACACCCTCCATACACACTGTCACTCTCTCTCCTATAGATGTTGGGAGCATCGGGCAGATTGGACTCATGTTTCAGGGAGGTGAGTCATTAAGATTTTCCGATCGTGGCTGAGCTGTCCTCTCGCCATGGAGCACACTTCACAATGTAAATAATTAGGATAGGTTTGATATCCAGGGCTGGGGAGGGGAAAAGCTGGTACCTGGCATCCTGGAAGCGCATTAACAGTGTTCAGTGCCATTACGACACAAACAAATTACTCTGCTCGGCCACAGCAGATAGCAAGAGGGTTTCTTATTGTTCATGTAGGGAGTGAGAAGTGTCTCTCTCTCTCTCTCTCCCTCTCTCTCTCTATGTCTCTCTCTCAATTCAATTCAAGGGGCTTTATTGGCATGGGAAAGATATGTCTCTAATATGGTCATACATTGGGCAGGAGGTTAGGAAGTGAAGCTCAGTTTCCACCTCATTTTGTGGGCAGTGTGCACATAGCCTGTCTTCTCTTGAGAGCCCGGTCTGCCTACGGTGGCCTTTCTCAATAGCAAGGCTATGCTCACTGAGTCTGTACACTCAAATGCTTTCCTTAAGTTTGGGTCAGTCACAGTGGTCAGGTATTCTGCCACCGTGCACTCTGTTTAGGGCCAAATATCATTCTAGTTTGCTCTGTTTTTTTGTTAATTCTTTCCAATGTGTCAAGTAATTATCTTTTTGTTTTCTCAGCATTTGGTTGGGTCTAATTGTGTTGCTGTCCTGCAGCTCTGTGGGGTCTGTTTGTGTTTGTGAACAGAGCCCCAGGACCAGCTTGCTTAGGGGACTCTTCTCCAGGTTCATCTCTCTGTAGGAGATGGCTTTGTTATGGAAGGTTTGGGGAATCGCTTCCTTTTAGGTGGTTGCAGAATTTAACAGCTCTTTTCTGTATTTTTATTAGTAGCGGGTATCGGCCTAATTCTGCTCTGCATGCATTATGCATTATATTCTACATGGAGGATATTTTTGCAGAATTCTGCATGCAGAGTCTCAATTTGGTGTTTGTCCCATTTTGTGAATTCTTGGCTGGTGAGCGGACCCCAGACCTCACAACCATAAAGGGCAGAGGGTTCAATAACTGATTTAAGTATTTTTAGCCAGATCCTAATTGGTATGTCAAATTTTATGTTCCTTTTGATGGCATAGAATGCCCTTCTTGCCTTGTCTCTCAGATTGAAGATGCCTGTGGTGCTGATGTTTAGGCCAAGGTATGTATAGTTTTTTGTGTGCTCTTGGGCAGCGGTGTCTAGTTGGAATTTGTATTTGTGGTCCTGACGACTGGACCTTTTTTGGAACACCATTATTTTGGTCTTACTGAGATTTACTGTCAGGGTCCAGGTCTGGCAGAATCTGTGCAGAAGATCTAGGTGCTGCTGTAGGCCCTCCTTGGTTGGTGACAGAATCACCAGATCATCAGCAAACAGTAGACATTTGACTTCAGATTCTAGTAGGGTGAAGCCGGGTGCTGGAGACTGTTCTAGTGCCCTCGCCAATTCGTTGATATATATGTTGAAGAGGGTGGGGCTTAAGCTGCATCCCTGTCTCACCCCACAGCCCTGTGGGAAGAAGTGTGTGTGTTTTTTGCCTATTTTAATGTCGTATGTTTTTCCCCCAACACCACTTTCCCTCAATCTCTTTCTCTCTGCTCCTCTCTCTCTCTGCTCCTCCCCCTCTCTCTCTGCTCCTCTATCCATCTCTCTCTGCTCCTCTATCCATCTCTCTCTCTCTGCTCCTCTCTCTCTCTGCTCCTTTATCCATCTCTCTCTGCTCGTCTCTCTCTCTCTCTCTCTCTGCTCCTCTATCCATCTCTCTCTCTCTCTGCTCCTCTCTCTCTGCTCCTCTATCCATCTCTCTCTGCTCCTCTCCCCTCTCTCTCTCTGCTCCTCCCTCGCAGTGTGCCCCCCCTCTGTCCTCTATCTCTCTCTGCTCCTCCCTCTCTCCCTCTCTCTCTCTCTCTGCTCCTCTCTCCCCTCTCTCTCGTTCTCTCTCTGTGTTCCTCCCTCGCAGTGTGCCTCCCCCCTCTCCTCTCTCTCTCTCGGCTCTGTAGGACATTAGCAGACAGGAGCCTCTAATGTACCCACCACCACCCTGCATTTGAACATTTTAAATGCACAGAATGCTAAGTAGTTATTTCTTCATGCAGGGTTTGCTTTGTTTTTGTTGAGGAAGGCAAAATGTGAACGTCAGATAGGCCCTGTGAAATTGTAAACACCGTTAAATGTTATGCTCTGGGAAATAAATACAATTTATATTCCCCCAGACACCCCTAGAACCTTCTTGATGGATTATTTGAGATTCTGACCTGAGATAAAATGTACTGTTACGATCCATTTTTAATCAGTAGATGATTATTTACAAACGTAGGAAAAACAAACAGCAATGTTTTCAAAAATCATATTCTACTCATATGTTTTAACATGACATTCATGCACCTTTCTGCATCTTATTCAACTCTCAGGAAAAGCATCAACAGCTTCCAACAAGGCAAAACAGAGACATAGAATGTAGCCTATTCATTCACATTGTAGCAGTTCAGTGTACAAATGAATAGCCTACAGAATGTTGTTACCACTAGACACATTCTATTCTTTCATTGCTGTGTCAGGGCCCACATCATAGGGAGCACAACACAGAAATCATTCTCTCTGTCTGGCTGCCATAACAAGTTCAGTCATAATGTAAATGCTGATGGCAGGTGTAGCAGGTACGGATCACAGTGCAACATTTACATAATAGAATAACACACCAGTTTGAAAGAGAGGAACGAATACTGGGTAATTTGGAGCTGGCATGCAGAGAATGATGTCAGCACTTCAGCACAATATATTCTATTTGTCATTGTGCCGAAAGGGCTTGAGTTTTTTTTGTTGGTACCCTTTAAGGGGGGTTGTAATGTATTTATATGTACAGTAATTGTACGTACAGTCCCCACAGTGACTGTACGTACATACCCCAACCAGAAGCCACGGATTACAGGCAACATCCGCACTGAGCTAAAGGGTAGAGCTGCCGCTTTCAAGGAGCGGGACTCTAACCCGGAAGCTTATAAGAAATCCCGCTATGCCCTCCGACGAATCATCAAACAGGCAAAGCGTCAACACAGAACTAAGATTGAATCATACTACACTGCCTCTGACGCTTGTCGGATGTGGCAGGGCTTGCAAACTATTACAGACTAGAAAGGGAAGCGCAGCCGAGAGCTGCCCAGTGACACGAGCCTACCAGACGAGCTAAATAACTTCTATGCTCGCGTCGAGGCAAGTAACACTGAAACATGCATGAGACCATCAGCTGTTCTGAACGACTGTATGATGATGCTCTCCGCAGCCAATGTAAGACCTTTAAACAGGTCAACATTCACAAGGCCGCAGGGCCAGACGGATTACCAGGACATTACCAGTACTCTGAGCATGCGCTGACCAACTGGCAGGTGTCTTTACTGACATTTTCAACCTTTCCCTGTCTGAGTCTGTAATACCAACATGTTTCAAGCAGACCGCCATAGTCCCTGTGCCCAAGGAAGGTAACCTGCCTAAATGACTACTGACCCGTAGCACTCACGTCTGTAGCCATGAAGTGCTTTGAAAGGCTGGTCATGGCTCACATCAACACCATTATCCCAGAAACCCTAGACCCACACAATTTGCATACCGCCCCAACAGATCCACAGATGATGCAATCTCTATTGCATTCCACACTGCCCTTTCACACCTGGACAAAAGAAACACCTCCGTGAGAATACTATTCATTGACTACAGCTCAGTGTTCAACACCATAGTGCCCTCAAAGCTCATCACTAAGCTAAGGACCCTGGGACTAAACACCTCCCTCTGCAACTGGATCCTGGACTTCCTGACGGGCCGCCCCCAGGTGGTAAGGGTAGCTAACAACATATCCGCCACGCTGATCCTCAACACGGGGGCCCCTCAGGGGTGCCTGCTCAGTCCCCTCCGGTACTCCCTGTTCACTCATGACTGCACGGTCAGACACAACTCCAACAACATCATTGAGTTTGCCGATAACACAACAGTGGTAGGCCTGATCACCGACAACAACGAGACAGCCTATAGGGAGGAGGTCAGAGACCTGACCGTGTGGTGCAAGGACAACAACCTCTCCCTCAACGTGATCAGGACAAAGGAGATGATTGTGGACTACAGGAAAAGGAGGGCCGAGCACGCCCCGATTCTCATCGACGGTGCAGTAATGGAGCAGGTTGAGAGCTTCAAGTTCCTTGGCATTCACATCACCAACAAACTAACATGGTCCAAACACACCAAGACAGTAGTGAAGAGGGCACAAAAAAAAAAAAAAAACTTGGCAAGGGTCCTCAGATCCTCAAAAGGTTCTACAGCTGCACCATCGAGAGCATTCTGACGGGTTGCATCACTGCCTGGTATGGCAACTGGTCGGCCTCCAACCGCAAGGCACTACAGAGGGAAGTTCATACGGCCCAGTACATCACTGGGGCCAAGGTCCTGCCATCCAGGACTTCTATATACAAGCGGTGTCAGAGGAAGGCCCTAAATATTGTCAAAGACTCTAGCCACCCTAGTCATAGACTGTTCTCTCTGCTACCGCACGGCAAGCTGTACCCGGAGCGCCAAGTCTAGGTCCTAGAGGCTTCTAAACAGCTTCTACCCCCAAGCCATAAGACTCCTGAACATCTAATCAAATGGCTACCCAGACTGTTTGTATTGCCCTCCCTCCCCCTTTCACACTGCTGCTACTCTCTGTTATTATCTATGCATAGTCACTTAGAGGCTTAAATAACTCTACCTACATGTACATATTACCTCAATTACCTCGACCAACCGGTGCACCCACACATTGACTCTGTACCGGTAGCCCCTGTATATAGCCTCGCTATTGTTATTTTACTGCTGCTCTTTAATAATTTGTTACTTTTATTTATTTATTTTTGTTGGTATTTTTCTTAAAACTGCATTGTTGGTTAAGGGCTTGTAAGTAAGCATTTCACTGATTTGATTTGAGATTACATACAGTTAATTACTAGTTAATATGTAGTTTAAAATCATAAATAAATTGGTTGAAACTGTGTGATTCTCACTTTGAAGTTTGCCAAATAATGGGTTTGAATTTTGTTTGACGTCTCTGTTTCTAACATATCATTTGCATAGTTTCCTCTGCAGTTTTGCTACTATTGTTTCAGATGCCTTTGCCCATGGTAAGGTCAAGAGCTTGATAACACTCACTTGGAATTAGGTTAGTGTTAAATACAGCTAGATATAGGATGACACCACTCATGATAACTTCATACTAATAAAACTCAAACTGTACAATCCATGCCCCGTAGCCTCGACTGGAGGATATGTTATCAGTGTGTGTGGAGAGGAGAGGAGAGGAGAGGAGAGGAGAGGAGAGGAGAGGAGAGGAGAGGAGAGGAGAGGAGAGGAGAGGAGAGGAGAGGAGAGGAGAGGAGAGGAGAGGAGAGGAGTCAAATGGGATGAATCAGATGAGCTACCTTCATGGGTGGGTTAGAAGAGGACAGTTTCAGAATGACAGAGGTGTGTGGAGGCCGGGTGATTCACAAAACACATGTCAAGGGACAGAGGAAGATGAGTTTTACTGCTGTGTGGCACTGAAAACCTAAAAAAAAAGCTTTCAGGGGATGTAACCCTATTAAGGGGTTGGGTGTATGAAACAGACGTCGCCCCTCTCCAAAGCATTCCCAGTATTTATGTACAGTCTTTAACAGTTATCCTACACTCTTTGACTTAATCTGAGGAGTCCCTGCGTTTAACCCCATCCTCCTTCTCATCATCACCATGTGAAAGTCCATCACCAATCCAGCTGAAACAGCCAGACCTCCCAACAAATACAGTATCCTACAGTAATGAATGGGTCCAGTTTATAAATCTGTGCTTAGAATTAGGATGAGCTATGTTCAATGGATAAGACTGGTTCATATCCAAAGTTAAGGAGAGATTAGAATGTGTGAGTCCCCTGTAGCCTGACCCTTCCCAGGCATATTCATCAATGACCCGCCGGACCAAGATTTTCATTACTTTAAACACACATCAAACAATATACATTAACAGGCTACAATGTTGCATTCAATGTGACCAGATTATGAATATTTAGCATATCTTTTCATTTTAAATGCCCTCAGAGATCTTCCATAACATAGCGGGATGGATAATAGGGGTATAATTTAGCATATGATTTTCATTGCTGGACCAAACCCGTTATGTGCCCAGACAGACAAATAGCCCCATCCTATTGGCTGCAACATGCTGCCTCTGTTTTGGCCAAGTTTGACAGCAGATGGCATGAGGCGTGACATTATCAAATTAACATCAAATATCACCACAGCTACCAGTAAGGAATATCACATCTCATACGGTTCCTGTAGTAACTGAATTAAATAAAAAAGGCTTGGGCCTTTCTCTAGGCCTACATAACTTTGCTACTATTAATGTAGGTCACATTGATATTATTAACCCTCACAGTAAATTAATATGTATGTAAAGACAAGTTAACACAATTTAAGGCAAGTTTGATTAGACCATTAAGTGATCAATTAGGATCCAATTATGTGATCCAATCAGGCAGATAGGCCTGAGATGAGATGCAGTGTTGACCCTGAGGCTTATTTGTTGGAAACACATGTAGGCCTGTAGCACAATCTGTCATTTTAGCAGCCTGACCCTGCCGTATTGATTGGTCAACTTTATTTAGCAGGCCTATGTGGCATTTGTAGAATTCATGAGAAAAATTACGATTTTATGTAAAGACACTGTACAGCTTACACGCAGCTGTTTGGAGCATGCTAGATAGCTAATTAGCACACGTGGTCTCCCGACTCTTTGCCGTAAACAAGCGCTGTAACAATGAGATATGACTGTGTGGGACCACTGGCACCAACCCATCAAGATGTGTAACAATTTAAACTTGAGTTTTTTGAAAATGATTTCTCACTGACATGAAAGATAAGATAATGCTTCCAAAACCGTACCGCAAGTGACGCGTGTTAATGTTCAGATTGAGCATCTGGGCTCTTAATAACAAAACTCCCAGTACAGAAGACATCTTCGTCCAACGACTCTTATGTGTAATGTAATTGGGAGTCATGATCAAGGGCTAATCCATGCCCTGTAGAGAAGAAACGCCGAAGCATGCACAGGCACCTATTCCTAAGTAATTAATTAACTAAGTCTAATGTTCCTCTCCTTGTCCCAACCTGGGTTTGAACCAGGATCCCTCTGAACACATCATCAACTACCTCCCAACTACCTCCCCCGTTACATCTCATTCCACAAAAGCCATGGCCCTTGCAGAGCAATGAAAACGACTTCTTCAAGGTCTCAGAGAGAATGACATCACCAATTGAAACACTACTTGCGTGCATTGCTAACTAGCTAGCCATTTCACACCGTTTACACCAAAGATTATGGATATCCTGACAAGAAAGCTTCCTCTCTTTGGGTTGGTGGATAAATCTCATTATTTTAATACATTTTTTGAATATTCGATAACGGTTGTTGACATCAACCACCTGTATTCAATAGAGAGAGATACTAGGGTACTCGCCTCATGTCGTGAATATGCATAGCCATCTTGAGACAACTCCGATATAAAGGTATTTTTTTTTACAAAGTTGCCGGGATGTCACGTGTCCTACTTACAGTGCATTTGGAAAGTATTCAGACCCCTTGACTTTTTCCACATGTTGTTACGTTACAGCCTTATTCTAAAATCTCTTAAATAGTTTTTTCCCTTCTCAATCTACACATAATACCCCATAATGACAAAGCAAAAACAGGATTTTAGACATTTTTGCTGCATTATTCATGTGGAAGCAACATGTTCACTGTTGTCTTGTTATTACATGTATTTAGGCCTACATCAACTATTTATAAGAAAAACAATTATATTTTTAATACAGTGAAACATTGAAACAAGATTGTTTATTATCTCCATTGAACTCACTTCGAAGTAGGCCTATGTCCCGCCAGGGTTTAAACCAAGTATGGGGGAATTTATGAGCACAATTATGAGCAGTTTGGAATGTATCCCATTTAACTGTATAAGTAGCCTACTGCTGGGCCTTAATAGAGCTCACCAGCTTGTAGTCCTAATCTTTGAGCAGAATTACTGTTTTACCTCAATTAGCCACGGAATCCCTAGTTTGAAAGCAACTTTTTTCTGGAAGCTGTGTGATGCCATTTTTCCTACATTTACCCCTACGTGGGCCAGCCCCTTAGCAATTTGAGTTTCAGCCCTTCACCATTTGAGTGACATCTAGCAAGTGCCACGCACAGTAGAGCGAAAGAGAGAGTAATGAAGTGGTGCACATATCTGCACATTTGTGACATAGTACACCATTTTCAGGGACCACTTTTGGCTCGTGGACACTACTTTCAGAACTACTGGCTAAAAAGTATACACAAGTGCAGGAGAATATATTTAACACCGGTTTAGGTGATTTTATACGTTTTGTTCTATGAGATTGAAGTAAAACTAAACGCATGCTTTTCAATCGATCGCTGCCCGCACCTGCTCGCCCGTCCAGCATCACTACTCTGGACGGCTCTGACTTAGAATACGTGGACAACTACAAATACCTGGGTGTCTGGTTAGACACTCCAATCCAAAATTAAATCTAGAATCGGCTTCCTATATTGCAACAAAGCATCCTTCACTCATGCTGCCAAACATACCCTCGTAAAACTGACCATCCTACTGATCCTCGACTTTGGTGATGTCATCTATAAAATAGCCTCCAACACTCTACTCAACAAACGGGATGCAGTCTATCACAGTGCCATCCGTTTTGTCACGAAAACCCCATACACTACCCACCATTGCAACCTGTACGCTCTCGTTGGTTGGCCCTCGCTTCATACTCGTCGCCAAACCCACTGGCTGCAGGTTATCTACAAGTGTCCGCCTTATCTCAGCTCACTGGTCACCATAGCAGCACCCACTCGTAGCACGCGCTCCAGCAGGTATATCTCACTGGTCACCCCCAAAGCCAATTGCTCCTTTGGTCGTCTTTCCTTCCAGTTCTCTGCTGCCCATGACTGGAACGAATTGCAAAAATCTCTGAAGCTGGAGACTCACATCTCCCTCACTAGCTTTAAGCACCAGCTGTCAGAGCAGTTTACAGATCACTGCACCTGTAAATAGCCTATCTGTAAACAGCCCATCTATCTAGCTACCTCATCCCCATACTGGTATTTATTTATTTATTTTGCTCCTTTGCACCCCAGTTTCTCTACCTGCACATTCATATTCTGCCGATCTACCATTCCAGTGTTTAATTGCTATATTGTAATTACTTTGCCACCATGGCCTATTTATTTCCTTAACTTACCTCATTTGCACTCACAGTATATAGACTTTTTGTTTTCTTTTGTTCTACTGTATTATTGACTGTATGTTTGTTTATTCCATGTGTAACTCTGTGTTGTTGTATGTGTCGAACTGCTTTGCTTTATCTTGTCCAGGTCCCAGTTGCAAATTATACTTGTTCTCAACTAGCCTACCTGGTTAAATAAAGGTGAAATAAATAAATAAAATAAAAGATTGTCAGGCAATTAACATTAACTTTATGAATTATAAAGCCTTATGTGCTTGTATGTGCTTGTTTTGATTACATACTGTAAATGATTCAAAATTCACAAAAGTTATGTTAGCTGATGAATATTTCTCATAGAACAAAGCGTATAGGATCTCCTAAATCTGTGTTTACCACAGAGGTCATTTTGCTAGCTGGAACAAGGAAACTTTTCCTACAACCAGTCAGCAAGTCAGAAATGTCAGAGTTTCCTAGTTCTGACTAGCAACTGAACGCGGCTTATGGGCCAACCATTGACCCACAGACCAGTTATCATCACTGATTAATAAACTCATAGTCAGAAAGCTGTAACACATTCTTCTATTATCTCCCTACTCCAGGGGTTCCCAAACCTTTCCACGAAGGGACCCGTTTCATACCCCCAAAAATTATACCTGTGAAAACAATATTTTTACAAATTAAAGGAGTTAGTTATCAGTATCTTTGATGATACTGTAGGCAAATATAATTGTCATAAATACCTGTAGTTCGCTGATTTCTCTCTCACAAATCGATTACTGATGCCTTGCTTCTTGTATCGATTAATATGGATATTGTAGTCCTTTCCATGTCTACAGGCCTACAAGTATCCATAAATGTACTACAATACCCACTACTCCACCTTTGACGACCATTTGACGTAAACGCTTCTGAAAGTGTAGAAACGTGAGTATTAAGTCCTTGCTGTCGTTACGAGTACAGGTACAATTTATCCATACACTCTTTGTTCGTATTATTATGATGACAAGTACCACACTGCCCTGCATTTGTGGCCATTGCATTGTATCGGGAGACGTGTTAAATTGAGCAGCTAACGTTAGCTGTTAGCTAACGCAAGTTTCTCCATTTGGTCTCCCTCCAACTGTGCTAAGCTAGCTAGTTAGCTCATGTTAACTATTCTATTCATGTCTACAAAGTCACGTTGTTGACATTGAAATTACAGCATTTCTTTCAAAGACTCGTTTTGGCAAGTGGCTGTATTATTGTTAGCCACGACATGCATTGTCAGCTGAGCTAGCTAACTAATTTATGATGCTAGCCAGAGTTAGATAACGTTAGCTAGCTGTCAATGGAGTTGACAGGCTGTCAGACCAAGCATTTAACTATGTTACCTAAATTGTTTACCCAACTCTTCAGTTATGACAGCATCTACGTAACCTTATCTTCCAATTGAAAACAAATCAAGTCTCTTTGTTGGTGGTGAGGGAAAATGTATTGTTTTGTTTACTCCGCTATTTGATTTTATACCCTAAATGTGAATATATTTTTTTAAACTTTCAGATCAGAAATATACTGTGTTTGGTAGAATCTTATGGACCACAGAGTGGTAGGCAACCAATGTCTCCACCCCGGCTCACCGGCGCCCTGCGCTCCTTCTCTACTGTCAGCAAGCAGGAGGACTTCACTGAAGAAGTATATGATCTGAAGGTAAGGCTAACCCAAAGCAAGTTACATTATAGACCATATCTGACTAACCTTTGTGAATGGACACTATCGCAATTTAACAATATCGCAATGTTATTTTATCCCTAGTCCGGCTGTGCCAGCACCAAAACTCCAGTATTTTTCCTTCAAAGCTTATCTATCTTCTTTTTAAATATGGAGCCAATTTGTTTTCATTACTTATGCCCATGATCAAAACTCGTTTTCTCATTGCTCTCTCTTGAACCTCTGCAGAAGACATTGGGTGAGAAATAGGTTTGTAACATTGAATCGCGATAAAATCACAGTATCGATTCACAATACATATCATATTGGCACCGTAGTATTGTGATATCGCATTTTGAGGTCCCTAGAAATTCACCGCCCTGCTTTGTTATAACAGGGAGGTGGAGCTGATTACGTATGTGAATTAAGCTAATTGAGGAGGATGCTTTGGACTGTTGTGAACACAGGCTACTTGTAGTGCTTTTTCACTCACTTCCCTCCTTGATATTGCTTTCTCCTATTTACCATGTTACCTCTCTTTTCCTGTTATCTTCTTTAATCCGCTCTCTCTCTCCCATTTCACAATATATTCTAATCTTTGCCTCTGCCTCTATTCCCCTATTTTCTCCTCTCTCATTCTGATCGGGGGCTTGTTAAGTTGTTGGTGTGTATTGAGATACTCTGCTTAGGAGGAAATTGGGCCTGGTCCTCAGACCACCACCTCTTGCCTTGTTCTCCCAGTGCTAAATCCTCCACAGTGTGAAAACTGCTGCTTGAGGGAAAAGAGGGACTAATGAGGGTTGCTGGGAGACTATCAGTTAAAATTCTTTAGTTCTAGAGGACATGGAAGTGCTGATTGTAATAAAGGCATGGTGTTAATACTGCTGCCGGCCCTCCTTGCACTGAACCCCCTGACCTGATGAGCATTAATACCCAATGCTAAAGGAAAGGCTTATTTCAAAGTCGCTTGCTATGCAAGGAACTTAGCATATGCTGCTGCACTATGTCTTTGAGTTATGAAAAGGACTTAGAATTACCCTCTGCTGTGTGTTTGTGTGTGATATAGAGGGATATGCAGAGAGAGGTCACTGTGCATCCGATATCAGACTATGTAGTTTCATGATAAATCTGTAACTTTATCCCTTTGCTGTCTGTTTGTCTTATGTTAGACCAAGCGTCTGAAGAGGCAGGAGCTGTTCTCCAGAGAGGGCCTGACATGGCAGAAGATAGTCCAGTTTTTCACTCAGCACCTGGAGAAGGCAGAGCAGCAGGCTGCAGCACAGGAGCTGAAGAGCATCCTACAGGCTGCCAAGCAGATAGGTAATCAACTCGCTTGACTGGCAGGGATGCACTTTTAGTCATAGATCACCATTTTAATGTTATGTTATCTGTGAGGGTGAATAGACAGTGTTTTCCCTAGGACTATTCCAAGCAGTGGCAAAGACAGTTGTTGTTTTGTAGACACCATCTGAAATGAAATTTTCCCTTTTAAAGAATTATAACCTTTAGACCAGCTTATGTTGCTTTAAATGGGCTGAATCATGGGGTTGTCCATTCCATGGGGCGCCACCACTAAATTAATATAGGTTAAACACTGATAGGTGATAGGTAATCAATTCATTGGCTTGGATGATATACACTAAGCCAGGGGTGTCAAACTAATTTTGCCTCGAGGGCCGCATTTGGTATTCACCGAGGTCCGAAGGGCCGCACTTAAATGTATTATATTTCCTCGCCGTCAAAATCTGCAATCGTCCTCTAGTGTTTAGCCTCAAGAGAAAGCACTGAGCCTCCCCTCCACTGTTGGGATTCAACCTCCTATGGAGAGCTTGCTCCACCAAAAGGAACCGCAGGGACCGCCCCACAACGACATTCAGATTTCCTGATATGACTTATAGATTAGATGCAAATCCCCCACAACTCTTCCAGAAGTCGTACAGTGGTGCAACACACGGCCAACTCCTACTGCTCTTATTACTATTCTGATACTGCCTGTTGGGGGAAGGGTTGGGATCTCTCTCACACACACACACACACACACACACACATCCCTCTGTCCCCCTAACCCCCGGGCGGAGCACCTCTGTAGTGTGCAGGAAGAGACTGAGGCCCTGCAGGACACACGAGAAGGCATCTTTGAGGCTCCCTCAATTTCGATTTCTCACGTCCTCTCTCCTCGATTCCTCACGTCCCCTCTCCTCACCTCAAAACGCATTAGAGGAACATGTTTTTAAAATGTATTTATTTATATTATTTTTTTGTGTGTGAATCTTACCCCCTTTTCCCCCCAATTTTGTAGTATCCAATTGTTAGTAGTTACTATCTTGTCTCATCGCTACAACTCCCGTACGGGCTCGGGAGAGACGAAGGTCGAAAGCCATGCATCCTCCGAAACACAACCCAACCAAGCCGCACTGCTTCTTAACACAGCGCGCATCCAACCCGGAAGCCAGCCGCACCAATGTGTCGGAGGAAACACTGTGCACCTGGTTAGCGTGCACTGTGCTCGGCCTGCCACAGGAGTCACTAGTGCGCGATGAGACAAGGATTTCCCTACCGGCCAAACCCTCCCTAACCCGGACAACGCTAGGCCAATTGTGCGTCGCCCCATGGACCTCCCGGTCGCGGCCGGCTGCGACAGAGCCTGGGCAACGGACCCAGGGTCTCTGGTGGCACTGCGATGCAGTCCCCTAGACCACTGCGCCACTCAGGAGGCCCCAGAGGAACTTGTTTTGAGAAGGTGATGAGGAGAGAGGACACAAGGAATCGAGGGAAGACAAATTAAAAACAAGCCTGGGGTTTTAACAGCAGCTACATGTATGTGGGGGATCAAGAGCTCAGGATAGCTAGTAGAGGCTGACTGCCTGGGGGTGTCATACAAGAGCCTTTACTGGCCAGGGCCAGTATCTCTGAAAGATGCATAATATAGTGTAGAGCTTGATGCAGGTTCCTTGGCTGAGGTGTTTTAGTGGAGAATGTCAGGATGTTGTCAGAAAATAAGTGTACAGTACATTCTAACAATAGAGACATGCAGTAGGTCACTGAAACCATGTTGTACAGTATGTACTTTGAAATGCTGTCTAAGAGCTCGCCTAGAGAAGCATTATGGCCTGCCTACCTACCTCCTTGAAACCCTGTGATAAAAGCGCATTTTTATGAGAAAAAAAGCCAATTTTGTTCAATTTATTTTCTTTCTGTTCGCCACTACTCTATTTTTTGTCTTCATCATTGAAAGTCTAGAGAGCCTTCCGCGATAATAAACATATGTTTGGGATATTTTTGAAAGGTTCTTGACCATGCAATTTGTGTCCTTTTTAATGTGCCCTTAGCCTGTCTCTACCTAGAGCGTAGAGAATAAAGTAAAGCTCCAGAACCCACTGAGAATGAAGATGAAAAACATCCATCGTGCCCTGACACACACAGTGGAGAGTGAGATGCTTTTAGGCCATTTTAATTGGCTTAAATCCTTTTCATCTGTATCTCTGCCTCTAAGTATGACCCTTTATCTTTCGCTCGCTCGCACTCTTTCTCCCCTCTCTCTCCCTCTCCTCTTTTGGACAATTAGTCCTGATTCCCTCTAAATGAGCTACCGAGAGAGGACACGTGTCTTTTAGGAAGTGCTCTTTTCCATCTTTCATTTCTCTGAGGAGCAGTGCTAGACAAGGCTAGACAATGCTAGCGTTTTACTGCTTGGAACATACAGCAGTGCAGCTAGAAATGTCACATTGCTGTAGCCACTAGCCAGCTAGGTATCACTAATGGTAATAGTAATGGTAGTGGGTTTTCTGATAATCACAATGATCATCATCAGTGTCAGCATATTTGTGATGCTGATGGCAGCCCATATTGCCTTGGTTGAAGAGTGGGACTGAAGAAACTGGCCTAATAATAAATGATGATGGTATCTAGCTAACTAAATATCTTCTTGTTTCCCCATGTCTCTGGCAGTGGGGACAGAGCATGGCCAGGACACCATTGAGAGTGCTGCTGTCTTCCTGTTTGAGACGTTCCACAACAAGGACCATGTGGGTCACGAGGAGACGAGGGCCATCAAGCAGATGTTTGGGCCCTTCCCTTCCTCGGCAGCTGACGCCTCCTGTGCTGCTGTGTCCCGGGCTGTGGCCCCTCTGGAAGAGTCCCAGGTGGGACAACTGTAATACTGACTATATATAGGTCTACTTAAAATAAAATATGAAAAAAGTTACTTTTTGGTTTATACATTTTCTTCCTAGTATTTTATTATTCTACCATCATATTTTCCTTTATTTATTTATTTATTTATTTATTTATTTATTTATTTATTTGTTCATGTTTTACAGGTGGAGGAGTTTGTTCGTTCCCAGAGCTCCTGTCGCGCCCCTCAGCGCGGCTCGGCCTTCGGACGCAACATCACCTTCTCCTATGACTGTTACACCCTGGACCCCCAGGAGGCCCTGCCCTGGGCGGGGGGCCCTGAAGACGAGACCCCTGGTGGAGGCCTGGACTTCCACAGCTTCCTCAACAACCACCAAGGTCGCAGGGGTAATGGGGGAGAGGCGGATGGAGGCAGGCTAAGCCCGGGAGGGGCTCAGAGCTCTGGGGATGGGACCATCCTGAGAGGGGAGGTGGAGAAGTACCTGAACGGAGGCAACATGATCTCCTCCAGCCCTGAGGAACTGTGCACCTCCCTGTTTGAGATGCTGGCCTCCACCAAGAGTGACGACGAGCTGCAGAATGAGGTGAGCAGCACCCTCTCACACCACCTTTACCCTTTTCACACTATTGTGCCGACCCAAACCTCAGTTATTCCTTGAACTTAGCCAGCTGGCCTCTGGGGGTTTAAACCCCAGGTCAGACCACATCCACTTTGGACCTCGTCTTCACGGCAGGTCAACCTTGGCCTTTAGCTCAGGGTGTGTGAGGTTGACGTGGTGCGTGTCTCATGCTAAAGATGAAGTTTGGAGAGCTGACCTTAAACTTGTAGGAGAGGAGGAAGATCTTACTGCTTCTCCAGGGAGGCCCCATCACCTAGGAAGGCTGCAGTATGCCTGACATACACACCAGGATAAAGGCTGCGGTATGCCTGACATACACACCAGGATAAAGGCTGCGGTATGCCTGACATACACACCAGGATAAAGGCTGCGGTATGCCTGACATACACACCAGGATAAAGGCTGCGGTATGCCTGACATGCACACCAGGATAAAGGCTGTGGTATGCCTGACATGCACACCAGGATAAAGGCTGCGGTATGCCTGACATGCACACCAGGATAAAGGCTGCGGTATGCCTGACATGCACACCAGGATAAAGGCTGCGGTATGCCTGACATGCACACCAATGTTTAATGTCTGAGATTCTCTCAGGTTTTTAGAGGGTGGAAAGACCTTGGGTTTAGTGTATGTGGAAAGGATTTGCGCAGTTACCAATGAATCAAGACTAGCTAGAAGAACTGGGCTAGAAGTACTGGGCAACAACAGGCAATTAAGGCAGCACTTAGTCTGTGCTGAACCATGGTGTTATTGGGACATGTTGTTCACTTCTTCCACAAGAAAATAACACACTTACAGAGTGAGAGCGAGGGGGAGGGAGAGATGCCAGGATTTGACAGAGGAGGGGAGAGGATGAATTGATGAGGCTCTGGGCAGAGCTCCCATCTCTTATACAGGTCCTTAATTTAGAGTCGTTCTCTCTCTCTCCCTCGCGCCCCTGCAGCCCACAAAAACACAAGGTCGCCACACACCTTAATTCATATAATTTATTAGTGGCTCTCTGTTCTGCTTGTTCTCCTCTACCCCCCCATCCAGCATCTAGTCTAAACGAGGTGTGTGTCTGCATGCGTGTGTGTTAGCAGTTAAAGATCAGGGTTAGAGTGCCCTCTGTAGGCCACCGCACGCTCCTGTAGGCCACCGCACGCTCCTGTAGGCCACCGCACGCTCCTGTAGGCCACCGCACGCTCCTGTAGGCCACCGCACGCTCCTGTAGGCCACCGCACGCTCCTGTAGGCCACCGCACGCTCCTGTAGGCCACCGCACGCTCCTTCCTGTAGGCCACCGCACGCTCCTTCCTGTAGGCCACCGCACGCTCCTTCCTGTAGGCCACCGCACTCTCCTTCCTGTAGGCCACCGCACTCTCCTTCCTGTAGGCCACCGCACTCTCCTTCCTGTAGGCCACCGCACTCTCCTTCCTGTAGGCCACCGCACTCTCCTTCCTGTAGGCCACCGCACTCTCCTTCCTGTAGGCCCACCGCACGCTCCTTCCTGTAGGCCCACCGCACGCTCCTTCCTGTAGGCCCACCGCACGCTCCTTCCTGTAGGCCCACCGCACGCTCCTTCCTGTAGGCCCACCGCACGCTCCTTCCTGTAGGCCCACCGCACGCTCCTTCCTGTAGGCCCACCGCACGCTCCTTCCTGTAGGCCCACCGCACGCTCCTTCCTGTAGGCCCACCGCACGCTCCTTCCTGTAGGCCCACCGCACGCTCCTTCCTGTAGGCCCACCGCACGCTCCTTCCTGTAGGCCCACCGCACGCTCCTTCCTGTAGGCCCACCGCACGCTCCTTCCTGTAGGCCCACCGCACGCTCCTTCCTGTAGGCCCACCGCACGCTCCTTCCTGTAGGCCCACCCCACGCTCCTTCCTGTAGGCCACATGCTGAGACCTCTGACAATGAGATTTCATCCATAACTTTCACTCCTGAATTAGATGAACAGTGTCTCATTCTGTCCTCTTGAGTCCTTCTTCCCTCCCTTTCTCTTTCCTTCTCTACACGGCAGACAGTGTAGGTTTTACTAATACCTGAGTCTACATTCTCTTCTAATGTTCTTCACGTAGCTGACATTTGGAAGCCAACTCTCCTACTGACATCTTTAGATGTGGAGTGCCCTTTGTGTGTGTGCACTCCACGCACCTCTCTGCGAGTGACTCCAAATTCAACAGCAATGTTTAAAGGGTCTGTACCATTACATGTGACAGAGGATAAACCCCCGCTTTTTATTTTATTTTATTACCTCTCATTTGTACCCCTGGAATGATGACATTTGCTGCAATAGCAGTGGCTTGAGAAAGAGAGCTTGGTTTTAAAGGTACGTTTTTGGTGGTTGTGAAAAGAGCTGTAGCGCCATTAAAGCACCAGGATATAGGCTTGATGAGTAATTATATTCCTAGTTTTGACTGCGCTAAGACATACTGTATGCGGTTGTGCTGCTTGTATGGCAGTCTCATGCAACATTTGCGTTTTCTAGAACAATCTATGGTTTACAGTTCACCTAATATATCAGCCTCATCCAGGCTTAAAGGTTAAAAAAAAGCCTTCAGGGTGGTTAGGTCTGTGAGCTCCTTCCTTCTGAGGGGAAAACTGTCTCTCACTCCCAGTGGACTCCTCTGTCCTCCTCACCTTTCCTTCTAGGCTGAGAGGATCCAATGAACTTCAAGGACAGAATTCATGAGTGCCCATAAAAAAATATATTTTCTCCGGGCAGCAGGTGAAAAACAGAAGAACAATAACAACACAGTCCCGGGGTCATTCCACCTCAAAAATCACAAGCATTTCAACACCCACCACCTCAGATTGTTCTGAAATCATTTCTGTAGTAAGAAACAGAAGTTTACAGATAATTCTGTGACATCCAATCGGTAGTTAGTCTTGTCCCTTCGCTGAAACTCCCGTACGGACTCGGGAAAGGCGACGGTTGAGAGCCAATCCTCCTCCGAAACACGACCCTGCGAAGTCAAACTGCTTCTTGACACACTGCTCGCTTAACCCAGAAGCCAGCCTCACCAATTTGTCTGAGGAAACACCGTACAGCTAACGGCAGCAGTCAGCGTGCATGCACCCTGCCCGCCACAAGGAGTCACTAGAGCGCGATGGAGACCCTACACCATTATTTTGTTCAAATATAATTTGATCTCTGAGAAATTAAGCTAATTGATTGCACCCAAATTCATTAAATATAGTACATAACATCCGATTTGGACCTAAAATAATTCTGACAATGAGTAAGACATGAGGATTCCAAAGCATTTGTCAAAAGCCCCCCCCAATGCCAAATCAAATACAGCAATGATTTCGGAACAATCTGAGATTGTGGGTGTCATTGATTTCTAAAACGACATGGAACGACCCTCCAGTCACAGAGGGAAAGGACTTTGGAGACAGAATAAAACCAAGACCCAGCACACAGAAACAAAGACTACCCTTCACAAAGGAGGTGCGGCTGACCTGTCACCTGCCATCATCAAAGTGCGTCTGTTGTTTGGCTCCCCTACCGCGGGGGCTAACCAAGTTCCCAGAGGATGTGGAAAAGCAAAAGAGCAAAGTCTCTCTTTCCATCCAACCATCCATTTATCCATCTGCAAACTGAAAAGCATGAATTGAATGATCAGTTTTGTATTATATTTTATTATTTCTAAAAAAAATTATATATATATATATATATTATATATATATATATATAAGCTCATATCTTCTAATGTCAGGTACTACGTGGGTTTTGATGTTGTCTCAATGAGTACGGTTACATGCACATAAATTATTTCCCTAATAATCATGTTTATATGGACACATCGTAAGTCAGTCTTCCTGATGGGACTTAAATAAATACAGAACAATCAAAATAAACGTTCTACCACAACGATCATGTTATTTTTGTGAAGCCAAATTGAGTTTGGACAAAGTTTGTATGTGAAAATTATTTCTAAGATGCATACTTTCAGTTTTTCCAAACTCACTTCACTCGTGCATAAGACGGAGGCTTGTGCTACCGGTGCTGGTAAATGTGCAGATCAATTACACCGCTGGAACACAGATTAAACTGTTTACATGTCCTAATAATTCCAGATTGCTTAGAAAACTAGGTGTTTTATTCGGTGGATGCTTACTTTGATATAGACTTTACGCTGATTTAAGATAAGCAGAGTAAAGTGTTTACATGACTTGTATAATCTGCATCCTGCCATAATCAGTTTAATATATTACACTGGGTTCACTAAACAATAGGAACACCTTCCTAATATTGAGTTGCACCCCCTTTTGCCCTCAGAACAGCCTCAATTCATCAGGGCATGGACTCTACAAGGTGTCGAAAGCATTCCACAGGGATGTTGGCCCATGTTGACTCCAATGCTTCCCACAGTTGTGTCAAGTTGGCTGGATGTCCTTTGGGTGGTGGACCTTACTTGATACACACAGGAAACGGTTGAGTGTGAAAAACCCAGCAGCATTGCAGTTCTTGACATACTCAAACTGGTGCGCCTGGCATCTACTACCATACCCCGTTCAAAGGCACTTAAACCTTTAGGCTGTCATTGTAAGTAACATTGTAAATAAGAATTTGTTCTTAACTGACTTGCCTAGTTAAAGAAAGATTATTTTTTTCTTATGTTTTGTACACTGTGTATTAGTGTGCATGTAAACATACTCATTGTGTCTGTTGCACACAGCATTTCCACCCCCTATGGTTAATACTGTATGTTTCTCTCCTGTGCTAGCCAGCTCCTAGCTCAGTGATCGTTTCCCTCCCAGTCAGGTTTACTGTTGTTTTGCTGTCCCCAGCCAGCTAAGTGCCAGGTGGCTGTGTTTGGGGGGCTAAGCGGCACAGCATTATTCTGTCTCAGGCCCAGACTTACTTTGGGCACGAAAATCACCAGGTGTTCATTCTTGGCACTGCAAGCGTGTGTTTGGAGGGGAGGATGGAGGTTGAACCATAGGGTGTGTTTGTTTACAGCTTTAGTGTTTTTGGCTTAAGCACACCATGTCTCCCTCTCTCTCTCTCTCTCTCTCTCTCTCTCTCTCTCTCTCTTCATCTCCCCCTCTGCTCCTCTATCTCGCTCTTTGAATCTCTCTCTCGCTCTCATCCAGCTGTTTGAGTTGCTGGGCCCAGAGGGATTTGAGATGATATCTGTTCTCCTCCAGAGAAGGTCTTCCATCGTGGACTCTCTCCTTTCCATCCCTGCAGACAGGCTCAACTACCCACCAGGTGAGTCAGACCCCACTCCCTGCACCAGAGGCATCCAGGTCATCTCCATAGAAACCAGAGATCCACACTCGGGGAGCAGTGGGGTAGAGTATCGTTGATGAATTAAACTGTAGATAATTGGTTTGAAATTCAGTCTACCTACCTAGACAAATCTTGACATACATCATTGAAAAAAAATGTAATGAAATAAATAAATATTTTGCCTGTCACTACCCCTCATTTGGAGGACCACTTTTAATATTAGGCCTTTTTTATTTAAATGTTTTATACTTATTTACCCCCAACCTTCATCATTGTCAGGGTTTTCAAGGGAATGGGAGGCTGATGTAGGATAGGGTCACTAAGGCCGACTCTTGGCTCTGCATTTCTCAGTGGGGTCATGACCTTTAACAACTGGTCCATGTTTGGATGTTAATCCCTACAACACGAACAGCACAGTCCAGCTCCAACAACCCTTAAAGATCTAAATGAGGGTTTGATGTACAAATCAATATTAGACTCTGTAAATCTTTGATGGTGTCCAGTACTCTAGTACAGAGAGGTACAGTATGAAATGCACAGTGTCCCTGTCTCTTTGTCATGGGTGAAGGTTGGTAAAGCTGTAGCCTACTAAGGAATACAATTACAAATACTTCCCTACCGCTATTCAATATGGAAAATGTGTTAATTGTATGTACATTTCACGTAACTGTGAAAAGGCTATTCACCATCCTCTCTACCCAAAGGTTAAACTTTCCACCTTATTTTCCGTTCAATATCTTTTTCTCCCTCCCTCCCTCCCTCCCTCCCTCCCTCCCTCCCTCCCTCCCTCCCTGTTCTCTCATTTCTTTGTTCCCATCACCTACCCCTCAGGTCTGTTTTGGAGCTGGGTATTGCTCTCATTTTCTGCATGATTGTCAAACGGCTCAATACACTGAAAAGCTATTACCTAAAGATAGCCTATTAAGCTTAGCTCAGTCCTTCATTATTTCTCTAGGTTTTTGGGGAGGAGGTTGGGAGGGGTTGGGGGGGTTGGGGGAGGAGGGTCGGGGGTTGGGGGAGGTAATGCACCATGATCCATTTAAGTCCAAGATAGTCATCTCCAGCACTAGACCAGTCACTCTCTTTTTGCCCCTCTTGCCTTCCACTACTTCTCACAAATCAGAGAAAATGTAGCAAAGTAGTATTTCACTCTATAGACAAATACCTGGCTCATGCCTTGTATAGTATTACTGTCCCCACAAGGAAATCTGGAAGGGGACTGTGTCTGTCCTTTAGTACGTTCATCACATGCAGTATCTCAGACAGCACTGGCCTGATTTTGGTGAATCTTTGGTGATCTTGCCATAGAGATCCGGCATGTACACAATTACACGGATTGGCCCAAGGGGGGTACTGTAGTAATATACTGAAATTCCAAACTTTGAACAAGCATATCCTGTCCCGTTTGAGCTACTGTCATGGAGTGATGTTGTTATATGCATCCCCTCATGAGCAACACGTTTCTATAAGCTCTGCCCGTTAGTTTTTCTGCTAATTAAACATTTTTTGTCCCGTACCAAACCAACATTCGAACAAGCATAGCTTCTGCCCCGTTTGAGCTACAGTCATGGAGTTTTGGACATGTAAACATCTTCTCATGAGAAACAAATTACCTATGTAATTTTGGTACTTACAAATGGAATGTCTTTCTACACAA
The DNA here is from genome assembly GCF_045791955.1 of Oncorhynchus clarkii lewisi. Lineage (NCBI taxonomy): Eukaryota > Metazoa > Chordata > Actinopteri > Salmoniformes > Salmonidae > Oncorhynchus > Oncorhynchus clarkii. The sequence goes on from NC_092148.1 coordinate 18,481,792, forward strand.
CATATGTTGGAATAATTGACACCGGGAGGAGCGCCACATCATTCGTGGGGGAAAACATGTTCACTGTAGACTTGTTATTATACTGAGGGGTGGCATTATCCCTTAGCCTGGTCCTAGATCTGTTTCTACTGTCTTGCCAACTCCTATGATCAGTGTCCAGCACAAATGGATCTGGGACCAGGCTAGTACCAGAGAATACACTGACTTGGTTGGTGCTGAAGTGTTCTCCCCTGTACTAGGATATGTGTCCTGCTGTAACTTAGCTATGCTGATCTGCTCCTTCCTCTGTACATACAGTAGCCTATGTAGTTCAGTGAAGTATCCTCTCTACATTATACAGTCTTCTCTATTGCTCTCCCCGTGTTGCTTGGAGCTGAACTGACTGGCTCATATTAAGGCTGTTGCCCCTGTAGTTCACTGTTTCCCAGGCTTTGCCTACAGAGTACACTGACTGTTTTATATTGAAGTTACTTCCTCCATGGCCTGTAGCTGAATTCAGTCAGTGATTTCAGTCTGTATTTCCCCACAGCATGGAACTGATTCTACTGGATGTCACTGAAGCTGTTCCCTGTGTAGCACAGTGAGCCCAGTGCCTGACTGTTATTTTTCATACACTGAACCCCATGCTGAGCTAGCAGTATCACTCCTCGTCTCTCCTGCTTTCTGTCTCCTCTTTTTGGAGATGTTTTCTTCGCTTGGAGGCTAATAGTTAATTTTTTAACCCTTGAAATGTGAATAAAGCTGTGAGTAGCTGAATATGTGTGTGGGAGGATAAGGATGGACAATTTGTCGTCGGTTCCAAATCGTAGGCAGGCATCAAAGAAATTGAAAAAAGATATAAATAAAGCTGGAATTTTAGTTTTTCAGAACATTTCTATATATTTGTATAGCCTAATGGATTTATGTTATCTATTTGAGTCATTCATTTCCCACATCCTTCATTTACAGCGGTGGTTGTGATACTGTAAATGAACCACCTAATTTGAAGGCCCAGTTCAATCAGAAATGAGATTGACCTGCGTGTGAGAGAGAACACTGTGAAATTGTAAATGCGTTAATAGACCAATGAGTTCCAAAGCTCTCTGCCAATAACAGCTTGTTTTCAGGTTTACCCTCTCCACTCAGACAACTCCCAGACAGTCCTAGCAAAATTCTAGCATGAGAAATTGCTCTTTGCTAAGAAGCTATTTTTGTTAATTTTTTCCCCCTCCACCATTTCCATTGAAAACAATCACAGTAAGGTACTTAGTAATTGTTACCCAGAAATAATTTGATATTGAGTCAAAAAACAGTCTATTGGACCTTTAGCCCTTTCCACTCGTACCCCGTACCTGGGTTAAAAATGGCCAAAATTGGAATGCAGTGGCTGTACAGTAACATACTATACATGACGTTAGAGCTCTGTCTCTGCTTCACATTATTTAAAAATAATCACGGTTTTCGGTTTCGATTATAAAAATGAAATAATAAATGCACTATGCGTTATGTGGGTTGAATGCTGTATCAACATAGAAGTCCCATGATGGTGGTGACTGCCCATTACTGCTTATCACTTAACTATCACTTATTCACATTTAATCAAATATTTCAGTTGTGTATATTACATTTGTTTAAATTGATGACTTTATTATTTAATTCTAAGTCATCTCATCTCGATAGAGCTGCTGCCTATGTTGTCTGCCAAAATCACTATTTTAGTGGTTCTTCAAAGTAATTAAGGCATTCTTTAATGGCCGCTGAATCTGTCACTTAGATCATGTGTTTTCAGGTAGATACCTCGTGCATTTAGCATGTGTAAAAGAATACACAGACCGGACATGTAAGCGTACAATGGATTATGGTCTTTGTAGTTAAATACCAAGTTTTCTGCTGTAAACAATGTTGAATATTGGCTCCCTACTACATCGCAGTTAGGGTTTGATCAGACTGATCTCTAGAAAAACTGCGCATTGAGCTAGCTCACAGAAAAAACCCAAACCAAATGGACTAAAAATAATTTTACACCATTTTGGATCATCGCGCTACAAAAAGTTGCCCCCATCCCTTCCAGTAATTGGGCAACTTTTGCACTTTTGTTGTCCGAGTGAGCGATATGCTGTACATTAGGATGACTCGATGTATTTTGAAAGGTGATACACTGAGAATTATAATAAATACAGCTTTGATGTTTATGGTTAGTCTTACTGGGGTCCTACACATAACAAAAAATACTTCACACACAAAAGACTAACATGTAGTGTGTGTGTGTGTGTGTGTGCATCTGTCTCACATGTCAGTACAATAATAATTAGGTCACATGGGGGAGAGGCTTTGTGCTGTGAGGTGTTGCTTTATTTGTGTTTTGAAACCAGTTACGCTGTTCACTTGCGCTGTATAAGATGGGAGTTCCAGGCACTCATGGCTCTGTATAATACTGTACGTTTCTTTGAATTTGTTGTGAAATTGTAAAAAGATCCCTGGTGGCATGTCTGGTGGGGTAAGTTTGTGTGTCAGTGCTGTGTGTAAGTTGACTATGCTAACAATTTGGAATTTCCAACACATTGTTTCTTATAAAAACAAGAAGTGACACAGTCAGTCTTCCTTCAACTCTTAGCCAAGAGAGCCTGGCATTCAGGGTATTAATATTAGCCCTCCGATTACAATGAAGAGCAAGACGTGCCGCTCTGTTCTGGGCCAGCTGCAGCTTCACTGTGTCTTTCTTTGCAGCACTTGACCACATGACTGGACAATAATCAAGATAAGATAAAACTAGAGCCTGCAGCACTTGCTTTGTGGACTGTTGTGTCAACAAAGCAGAGCATTTCTTTATTACGGATGTCATACAAGCAAGCCACATTTCCATATTATTCTATATTATACAACTCATGTCAACTTTTATGATCACTATGTTGGATGTAGTTATAAAATGACATGGCATCATACCCTTGGTTGTTCTGAACAGAATGAGTCTCTCTTTGACTATTGTGAAAATTTGTTGGGGCACACCCACCTGGATGCACTTTAATGACTTATTTTTATGTGCACCAAAATTCTGATTTGTTTTCCCTGAATTGCATTGTGAAAGCCTAACTGTAAGATAGTATTTTAGAACTTAGCTCGTCATGTTGGCAATAGAACAAGCTTTCACATGATGCCTTGTTTCAGGTGAACTGTTGTGTCCTCACCTTTGGTCTAACATTTTCATAATCTCCAAACTGTTCCCTTTCAGTTGCTACCATGGTTATGCATATGCTCTTCATATTTCTTCTGCAAGAAACATTTCAACGTAGCCCTATTCGTATAGGCCAATTCTCACGTGTTTAAAGGGTTGGACTTAGTAACTCGAGTAAATCGTTATCAGTTTGTGTGCAATTCATTAGTATGTGTATTTAATCAATCAATCTGTGTGTAATTAAGCAGTATAAATCATTAATTAGCTGTGGTTGGTTCTATGGTACCTGAGCCTAGGTGTGGTATCAAGTGCCAGGTCGTTTTGACCAGGGAATGAAGCTAAGGTATACTGGGCAGGTAGACGCACCACAATCGTCTCTTACCTGATTGGACTGGATAGGTAGCCTAGATAATCACAAGCCTGTGCACAGTGGTACAAAACTGATTGCAATGTCGTCGTTAATGATGACGTAATCCGGTTGTGATGATGTAATTTCAACCAGCTTTGACACAATCTAGTGCTTCATTTGGCTCAGGGGAAGTTTTAATTTATTTATTTAATTTATTTCACCTTTATTTAACCAGGTAGGCCAGTTGAGAACAAGTTCTCATTTACAACTGCGACCTGGCCAAGATAAAGCGAAGCAGTGCGACAGAAACAACAACCGGTTCCACCATATTAGTCTGTATCTGTTTTCTTTACGTTACCATTTTGGAACTGCAGGTGTTAGTGGGCTAGGGGAAGGGCTATGTGTTTTTCACATCAAGCTCACTTCTGTTCCATGATACTTTATCTCTGGACCGTACTGCATCCTAAAGTCTTCACTTCTCTAGGTCACCTCCAGCCCCTGGAAAAATGAGCTGAGTGTGGTGAACTAAAAGTTCATTTTTAATATTGAATCACTTTGATACATTAACTTCCTTTTACACTGTTGGGGCAGTGGTTGGTGGTAAACCTTTAGAGAGTATAAGGGCTGATTGGCCTACTTTAGCTTACTTGCCTTTTCCGCTCTTTGTCATGTATTGACCACAGAGAAGAGAGACGGAGGATGTTTTCTGGATTTTATTTTTCTTTCCTTTCTTTTTTTCCCATCATCCATCCATCCATCCATCCACAATTCACGTTACACGCATGGCGAAGAAGTGGTGATAGGCTTCTTCTTCTCTTTTCGCTTGTCAAAGTTCACCTGCCTGCCAGACGGCTTTTGAGATTAACGTTGCCTTGACGACAGAGTGGAGAGGTCAGGAGGGGCTAAAAGAGGCTGATTAAATTTCCCACTTTCTGCATTCCATCAAAGAACTGGGATTTGGTGGGAGGGTCTGTCAACTGCTGATTAGCTTTCAAATTGCAAACTCCTTAATCGTCATGTTGGTAAATACATGTACTCTGCCTGATGGCTGTTTTTACAGATCTCTAAATGAGAATTGAAATCTGTGCAGCATACTCCAACTCAAGTGATTCAGCTAGCTGGTACTACTGATGAAGGCAGTAGATGGTGAGACGCTTATCTTCTGTGATTTGCTTCCCAGGAATGTTCATAGATATGCATAGTGTTCTATATATAGAATTATTATGACAAAGAATAGATTCTTCATCTCTTCTCTAAGCTCTCCCTGAGCTTATGGCCTTTAAATCATGTTTGAGTAATGAAGCACACACACGCCGTCTCTTGAGTAAAATAAAAAACGGAGGGAATTTGAGCTGTTCAGGGTGAACTTAATCATTGCTGACATGGTCACAAACTAGTTGGTATCTCTGTAGACAAACGGTCAGGCAGCGAATCACGCACTGCACCGTCAGCCAGCCCTCTCAGTACTATGGAACTGTTTGTGGAACATGTTCTACATATTAAAATGAGCCAAGACGTGGTTTACAAGAGTTCCGCTTTCTCATTCAGACACACACTCACGTGGTAGGCACACAGACACACACTCACGTGGTAGGCACACAGACACACATTCATGCATGCATTAGGCGTGTGCGCACAGGCCCTTACCACGTACGTGCACACACACACCACTTCACACATCCTATTCCAGAGTGAGCTCGTTGGTTTACTCCCTCGCTGGTTTTCTCCCTCGCTGGTTTTCTCCCTCGCTGTTTTTCTCCCTCGCTGTTTTTCTCCCTCGCTGTTTTTCTCCCTCGCTGGTTTTCTCCCTCGCTGGTTTTCTCCCCTGCTCTATCGACATGCTAGAGCATGTTTTTGCTAATTGCTCAGTATCTGTTTACATTTGTTTAGAAAGTGGTAACCACAAGGGGGAAGAAGCTCAATTTGAATGCAGCAAATTCCCTAATCATATCTAGCAAACCCAATAGATGTGGAACGCAGCAGCACAGAGCTCACACAGATCAAGAGAGTGAGCGGGTGAGCGAGCCACATGAAAGGGAAGAGGGAGAGAAAGGAGGAGTGTAGATGTACAACCACAGTGTCAGCGGGGGCTAAGACAGGGGTGCTGGGGTGTACAGTCGTGACCGTGTCCCAAATGTAGGGGTAAAGAAAGGAGAAGAGCTGCTGCCTTTGAGATGGAAATGGACGTGAAGGTGGAGAGGGCGTCAGAGGGCTGGATTAAAAATTCAAAAGAGCCTTTTTGAGTTTTGATGGGCTGGGAGAAAGTGAGAGAGAGAGAGAGAGAGAGGGAGGATGGACCGGCACTGACAGGGAGTTAGTTTTTCATCTAAATAATTTTTACTCTCATTCCAGTGTTACAGGGAAGGGAGGATGATCAAATCTGGTCCTCCTACTTGACAGACAAGGCCTACTTCACACACTAGCTCAGACTGAAAGGTTAATTTGTTAAGACCTATACAATCTTGTTGCGATTTCACATATTTACTTCACTAATTAAACCATATTCAGTGGTTCCCCATGCTGTGTTACTGTAAACATGGCTACATAAATACGTAAGATTTATTGATTGATGGATAAATTAATTAATATCCATTCTTGTTTTTCTACTCTCACCATTTTTATTCTCCAAATGGCTTGTCTAAATGTGGGACTTGAGTACACAGTGCAGTGGTCCAGTCCTCATTTCCTCCCTGTTCCATCTGATTCAGACATGTTAACCCCAGCTCCCAGTGGGTCAGTTGACTGCATTTCATTAGGGATTAGGAAGGGGCCTGTTTCCTGAAACCGGGAGGGGGAGTGATAGTAGTGTCACTGAGTCAGAACCACTGACCAGTCTCTGCTCATTCTGGGAGGACAGAAAGATGGGACAAACAGAAATGCATATGTGGCCACTGGGAGGCTGTACGCACCTATGAGATTGGATAATGTCACACACTAACCAATCCTGTTAGAGATAGCTGGATGTACTATAGATTGATGTAGGACAGTGGCCTGACAGAATAAGGGCTAAGATGGGTATAGGACAGTGGACTGACAGAATAAGGGCTCAGATGGGTGGAGCACAGTGGACTGACAGAAATAAGGGCTCAGATGGGTGTAGGACAGAGGACTGACAGAATAAGGGCTCAGATGGGTGTAGGACAGTGGACTGACAGAAATAAGGGCTCAGATGGGTGGAGCACAGTGGACTGACAGAATAAGGGCTCAGATGGGTATAGGACAGTGGACTGACAGAATAAGGGCTCAGATGGGTGTAGGACAGTGGACTGGGCAGGTGGTGAGACACCGGAGAGCATGATGTACAACACACTGACATGCTGCTGTCCAGCAGGGTTCAACATTACAGAACACACTATTGTGTAGAACAGATAGGATTATTTCAAGTACAATAGGGAAGGATGTTAGCTATGTTCATTAACATTTCTACCTCTAGCTTTGGGAATGTTTGACCTACCTGAATACACACCAGCAGTGGAGGCTGGTGGGAGGAGCTAATGAAGGACAGGCTCATTCTAATGGCTGAAATTGTATTAATGGAACAGTATAAAACATATGGAAATCACTTGACTTCCATTTATTTCATTCCAGACATTATGATGAGTCCATTCTCCTATAGCTCCTCCCACCAGTCTCCTCTGCACAGCAGTGTCTAGGACTGGTCTCCTCCTGCCAGGCAGAAGCCCTGCTGCTCTCCCATGCAGAGGTTTCCCAGGCAGACCTCTTCTCATCCATCCACAGCTTGTTGGTTCACCAGCCAGGAGTGTTTTTTCAGGACACTTGAATCTTCACTGACCCCAGTCTCCATATCAGCCCTAGCTTACAGTAAGCCCTGTGTGTGACGTTATCTTTCCCAGCAGACAGTAAAGAAGGACGGGTTAGGGCAGGGATGGGCAACTCCATTCCTCTGGGCCTGATTGGTGTCACACTTTTTCTCCATCCCTACCAAACACAGCTGATTAATCAAATTGCATTCTAAACTGAAGATCATGATTAGGTGATTATTGGAGTCAAGTGTGTTAGCTGGGGCAAAACTATGACACCAGTCAGGCCCTCGAGGAATGGAATTGCCCACCCCTGGGTTAGGGGGTGATTGGAGGCATGCCCTGTTGTAGAGCTGCTAATTAAACCTGCCTCTCTGCGCATAACTAACAAAGCAGCAGTAGTAATGAGGAAGAGTCTAATTAGCGGGTCAAGATCGGCGATAACACATCTGGCAACCGGAGCCAAGCGTCTCTAGCTGGGCGGGGAAGGTAAGACGCCTGCCCAGTCTAGTAGCCATGTGAACCCTACAGTTGTTTGTTTTCGTGTGTGTGTCCCACCGTGTGTCCAGTTTAGTAGTGATCCCTGAATTTGCCGCAAGTGGGGCGGTACTGGTGGTCCCAGCCAGAACCAGCTGTCAGTTAACCTGACATGAATAGTCTCCAGTTGTCTGTCTGTGTGTGTGACTTTGTTTGTGTTTCTCTTTCTGTGCATGCAGGGGTGCAACTTGGTTTGATAAGGGGGGGGAGTAAACTGCATTTCTACTAGGGCTGTCCCCAAATAAAAATAATCTTGGTCGACCAGGATTAGTCTTTTTCTTTTGAACAATTAATTAGTCCACATTTTTAAATCTGTATTTTTTTTTATACATAAATGTTTCTATATTTTAATAAAATCAACTATGTGCTGAACTTGTCTGATGCTTTTAGCACGTTGTTTGATTAAATAAGACACAAAAGATTCAAGAGGGAGCCAGATATCAAGATAGCCCAAACAGAGAAAAACAAAACTTGTTCCCTACCCTCCTACCGCTGCTGCTGATCTTCGCAGATTCTGCCATTATGCTCCTGAAGTTGCCGGAAAAAGGCTACACCAGCAGTCGGGAGCCTTATACATTTGGAGTGCCAATTTATCTTATCATTTCTACCAGTCTGAATGCCAGTTAGGATTTTCATATGCACATTTTCGTGGAACAATTTAATTTATAATAGTCTTTGTATCTCAAAATCATTGTCTGTGGTTAATCTGCATTCTATCTAAATGAAAATTATACCAGTCTAAAAGTAGTAGCTGTTTTATTGCTATGTAAAAATAGCTTACAAACGCCAACACAAAAACATTGCAGCCTGCAGGTAGAAAATATCCTGATAAAAATAAATATCCTATAAATCACATTGGCTACGCATGGCCTGTCTGCAACAAACTTGAAACGCATCAGCTGGGTCGCCCTAAAACCTGAGACATTGTATAACATATTCTGGGGCCCCAGAGTTTCCTGCGCCAGTGAGCTCGGGTTAGACACAGCTGTAGGCTATTTGTGCAAGGGAAAATAAGTAATCGGGGGTTTTATGACGTTTCCACTGGATCAGAGCATTACATTTTTCCCTTTGTGGTTATCGAAAGGGAGAGAATTGGAAATATTGTCCAAATGCTTTCAGTAACTTTTGTCATTCTCAATTGATTCTAAAAACAGACTTTGTTTACTTGCTGTTTGAGGTGAAGAAAAATTACTTTGAGAAGCTCCACATCTCATTAGTGGTGGTAAATTAAGACAATCAGAAATACTATCAGACAACCCCAAATGGGCACATTTTATAGGCCTACATTTGTGCGCAGACCAGGTAGACTAGTCCTACGTATATGTACGTATTCAGGTGCGCGTTCTTACTCAACATTGACAAGAGCATTTAAAAGAGACAATTAATACATTGACAAAACCCGTAAATGGAATGAAATAAACTAAAAACCTATTTCTCACAAGTGTAGCGCAGGTTGTGATTTCTGCTAAACACGTCCTCTGACAATGAGAACGGTAAATGACTGTAATAATAATATATTGAATGTATTAACGGAAATTACCGTAACCAAATAAACATTGCAGATTAGACATTTGGGAATTAATGCTAATGTGTAGTCTACTACTGGTGATATACAGTACCAGTCAAAAGTTTGGACACTCATTCCAGGTTTTATTTATTTATTTATTTTTTGCTATTCTCTACATTGTAGAATAATAGTGAATACATCAAAACTGTGAAATAACACATATGGGAAAGGGAATTATGTAGGAACCAAAAAGTGTTAAAGTGAGGGGAATTCGTAATTGTTACATGAATTTCGACTTGGACTATTGCGAGTGTATTGTAGGCTAGCCATGAGTTTACCAGTCAAATTGCCAGGTTTAGAGGTTCCAAGCATGTTCTATTCATTCTATTTTCTGTGTCTGCTGCTGCTGCGTTGTGGGGGGCATTGCCTAGGCAACTGAAGTATAATTTGCTTGTTTCAGCAAGAAGCAATAAAGCTTCATTCATCACATTGTTAAGAGTCCATGTAACGGTCGAAACGGACTCAACCACACGAATACCCGGCCCTCCCGTCTTCAGGTTCGTTTCACACACAAAAGTTGGTGGCAACCACTGTTCAAAACTGAGAGATGTAGCAGGAGTGGATGAGAGAGAGCTAGAAAGGGAACGAGAGGTAGGGATAAGGAAGGAAGGTAGGGATAAGGAAGGAAGGGAGGTAGGGATAAGGAAGGAAGGGAGGTAGGGATAAGGAAGGAAGGGAGGTAGGGATAAGGAAGGAAGGGAGGTAGGGATAAGGAAGGAAGGGAGGTAGGGATAAGGAAGGAAGGAAGGGAGGTAGGGATAAGGAAGGAAGGAAGGGAGGTAGGGATAAGGAAGGAAGGAAGGGAGGTAGGGATAAGGAAGGAAGGGAGGTAGGGATAAGGAAGGAAGGGAGGTAGGGATAAGGAAGGAAGGGATAAGGAAGGGAGGTAGGGATAAGGAAGGAAGGGATAAGGAAGGAAGGAAGGGAGAAGGAAGGAAGGGAGGTAGGGATAAGGAAGGAAGGGAGGTAGGGATAAGGAAGGAAGGGAGGTAGGGATAAGGAAGGAAGGGAGGTAGGGATAAGGAAGGAAGGGATAAGGAAGGGAGGTAGGGATAAGGAAGGAAGGGATAAGGAAGGAAGGAAGGGAGAAGGAAGGAAGGGAGGTAAGGGGATAGGGATAAGGAAGGAAGGAAGGGAGGTAGGGATAAGGAAGGAAGGAAGGGAGGTAGGGATAAGGAAGGAAGGGAGGTAGGGATAAGGAAGGAAGGAAGAAGGGAGAAGGAAGGGAGGTAGGGATAAGGAAGGAAGGGAGGTAGGGATAAGGAAGGAAGGGAGGTAGGGATACGGAAGGAAGGGAAGGGATAAGGAAGGAAGGGAGGTAGGGATAAGGAAGGAAGGAAGGGATGGTATCAATAACCAAACGGAATCAAATGGAATCCTGAATGGAATAACCAAATGGAATCGAATGGAATCATAATGAAATGAATCGAATGGATATAACCGAATGAATCGAATGGAATCATCAAACGAACGGAATCGAATGGACCCAATAACCAAATGAATCGAATGGACTCATTATCAAATGGAATCGAATGGAATCATCATCAAATGAATCGAATGGACTCATAATGGAATGAAATCCAATGGACTCATAACGGAATGAATGAATGGAATCGAATGGAATCGAATGGAATGAATGAATGGAATCGAATGGAACGAATGAATGGAATCGAATGGAATCATCATCGAATGGAATCGAATGGAATCATCGCATGAATGGAATCGAATGGAATCGAATGGAATCGAATGGAATCGAATGGAATCGAATGGAATCGAATGGAATCGAATGGAATCGAATGGAATCGAATGGAATCATCGAATGGAATCGAATGGAATCGATAATCGAATGGAATCGAATGGAATCGATAATCGAATGGAATCGAATGGAATCATCATCGAATGGACTCGAATGGAATCATCATTGAATGGAATCGAATGGAATCATCGAATGGAATCGAATGGAATCATCATCGAATGGAATCGAATGGAATCATCATCGAATGGAATCGAATGGAATCAATAATCGAATGGAATCGAATGGAATCATAATCGAATGGAATCGAATGGAATCATCGAATGGAATCGAATGGAATCATGAATGGAATCGAATGGAATCGAATGGAATGGAATCATCGAATGGAATCGAATGGAATCATCGAATGGAATCGAATGGAATCGAATGGAATCGAATGGAATCGAATCGAATGGAATCGAATGGAATCATCATCGAATGGAATCGAATGGAATCATCGAATGGAATCGAATGGAATCATGAATGGACTCGAATGGAATCATCATCGAATGGAATCGAATGGAATCATCGAATGGAATCGAATGGAATCGAATGGAATCGAATGGAATCGAATGGAATCGAATGGAATCGAATCGAATGGAATCGAATGGAATCGAATGGAATCGAATGGAATCGAATGGAATGGAATCGAATGGAATCGAATCGAATGGAATCGAATGGAATCATAATCGAATGGAATCGAATGGAATCATCGAATGGAATCGAATGGAATCGAATGAATCGAATGGAATCGAATGGAATCATAATGGAATGGAATCGAATGGAATCGAATCGAATGGAATCGAATGGAATCGAATCGAATGGAATGGAATCGAATGGAATCGAATGGAATCGAATGGAATCGCATGGAATCATCATCAAATGGAATCGAATGGAATCATCATCAAATGGAATCGAATGGAATCGAATGGAATCGAATGGAATCGAATGGAATCGAATGGAATCGAATGGAATCGAATGGAATGGAATGGAATCGAATGGAATCGAATGGAATCGAATGGAATCGAATGGAATCGGAATGGAATGGAATGGAATCGAATGGAATCGAATGGAATCGAATGGAATGGAATCGAATGGAATGGAATCGAATGGAATCGAATCGAATGGAATCGAATGGAATCGAATGGAATGGAATGGAATCGAATGGAATGGAATCGAATGGAATCATCGAATGGAATCGAATGGAATGGATAATCGAATGGAATCGAATGGAATCATCGAATGGAATCGAATGGAATCATCATGGAATGGAATCGAATGGAATCGAATGGAATGGAATGGAATGGAATCGAATGGAATCGAATGGAATGGAATGGAATGGAATCGAATGGAATGGAATCGAATGGAATGGAATCGAATGGAATCATATCGAATGGAATCGAATGGAATCGGAATGGAATGGAATGGAATCGAATGGAATCCTCATAAAATGGAATCGAATGGAATCGAATGGAATCGAATGGAATCGAATGGAATCGAATCGAATGGAATCGAATGGAATCATGAATGGAATGGAATCGAATGGAATCGATCGAATGGAATGGAATCGAATGGAATCATAATCGAATGGAATCGAATGGAATCAATCGAATGGAATCGAATGGAATCGAATGGAATCGAATGGAATCATGAATGGAATGGAATGGAATGGAATCATGAATGGAATGGAATCGAATGGAATCGAATGGAATGGAATCGAATGGAATCGAATGGAATGGAATCGAATGGAATCGAATGGAATGGAATCGAATGGAATCGAATGGAATCGAATGGAATCGAATGGAATCATCGAATGGAATCGAATGGAATCGATCGAATGGAATCGAATGGAATCATGAATGGAATCGAATGGAATCATCGAATGGAATCGAATGGAATCTATAACGAACGGAATCGAATGGAATCTATAATCGAATGGAATCGAATGGAATGATAATCGAATGGAATGGAATCGAATGGAATCATCGAATGGAATCGAATGGAATCGAATGGAATGGAATCATCGAATGGAATCGAATGGAATCGAATGGAATCGAATGGAATCATCGAATGGAATCGAATGGAATCGAATGGAATGGAATGGAATCATTGAATGGAATCAAATGGAATCATCGAATGGAATCGAATGGAATCATCGAATGGAATCGAATGGAATCGAATGGAATCGAATGGAATCAATCGAATGGAATCGAATGGAATTATCGAATGGAATCGAATGGAATCGAATGGAATCGAATGGAATCATCGAATGGAATCGAATGGAATCATCGAATGGAATCGAATGGAATGGAATCGAATGGAATCGAATGGAATCGAATGGAATCATCATCGAATGGAATCGAATGGAATCATGAATGGAATGGAATCGAATGGAATCATCGAATGGAATCGAATGGAATCGAATGGAATCGAATGGAATCGAATGGAATGGAATGGAATCGAATGGAATCGAATGGAATCATCGAATGGAATCGAATGGAATCGAATGGAATGGAATCGAATGGAATCGAATGGAATGGAATCGAATGGAATCATCGAATGGAATCGAATGGAATCGAATCGAATGGAATCGAATGGAATCATCGAATGGAATCGAATGGAATCGAATGGAATCGAATGGAATCGAATGGAATCGATCGAATGGAATCGAATGGAATCGAATGGAATCGAATGGAATGGAATCGAATGGAATCATCGAATGGAATCGAATGGAATCGAATGGAATCGAATGGAATCGAATGGAATGGAATCGAATGGAATCGAATGGAATCGAATGGAATGGAATCGAATGGAATCATCGAATGGAATCGAATGGAATCATCGAATGGAATCGAATGGAATCGATCATCGAATGGAATCGAATGGAATCGAATGAATCGAATGGAATCGAATGGAATCGGAATCGAATGGACTCGAATGGAATCATCGAATGGAATCGAATGGACTCGAATCGAATGGAATCAAATGGAATCATCGAATGGTCCATAATCGAATGGAATTATCGAATGCAACCCGAATGGAATTATCGAATGGAATCGAATGGAATTATCGAATGCAATCGAATGCAATCGATTCAACGGAATCGAATAAGGGAGGTAGGGATAAGGGAGGAAGGGAGGTAGGGATAAGGAAGGAAGGGAGGTAGGGATAAGGAAGGAAGGGAGGTAGGGATAAGGAAGGAAGGGAGGTAGGGATAAGGGAGGAAGGGAGGTAGGGATAAGGAAGGAAGGGAGGTAGGGATAAGGAAGGAAGGGAGGTAGGGATAAGGAAGGAAGGGAGGTAGGGATAAGGAAGGAATCGAAAGGAAGAAGAAATGGGAGAAGGAAGGAAGGGAATAGGGATAAGGAAGGAAGGAAGGGAGGTAGGGATAAGGAAGGAAGGGAGGTAGGGATAAGGAAGGAAGGAAGGGAGTAGGGAGGAAGGAAGGGAGGTAGGGATAAGGAAGGAAGGGAAGGTAGGGATAAGGAAGGAAGGGAGGTAGGGATAAGGAAGGAAGGGAGGTAGGGATAAGGAAGGAAGGGAAGGAAGGAAGGGAGGTAGGGATAAGGAAGGAAGGAAGGAAGGGATAAGGTAGGGAGGTAGGGAAGGAAGGAAGGGAGGTAGGGATAAGGAAGGAAGGGAGGTAGGGATAAGGAAGGAAGGGAGGTAGGGATAAGGAAGGAAGGGAGGTAGGGATAAGGAAGGAAGGGAGATAGGGAGGAAGGAAGGAAGGAAGGGAGGTAGGGATAAGGAAGGAAGGGAGGTAGGGATAAGGAAGGAAGGAAGGGAAGGGAGGGGAGGAAGGGAGGTAGGGATAAGGAAGGAAGGGAGGTAGGGATAAGGAAGGAAGGAAGGGAGGTAGGGATAAGGAAGGAAGGGAGGTAGGGATAAGGAAGGAAGGAAGGGAGGTAGGGATAAGGAAGGAAGGGAGGTAGGGATAGGGGATAAGGAAGGAAGGGAGGTAGGGATAAGGAATAAGGAAGGGATAAGGAAGGAAGGGAGGTAGGGATAAGGAAGGAAGGGAGGTAGGGATAAGGAAGGAAGGAAGGGATAAGGAGGGAGGAAGGGAGGTAGGGATAAGGAAGGAAGGGAGGTAGGGATAAGGAAGGAAGGAAGGGAGAAGGAAGGAAGGGAGGTAGGGATAAGGAAGGAAGGAAGGGAGGTAGGGATAAGGAAGGAAGGGAGGTAGGGATAAGGAAGGAAGGAAGGGAGGTAGGGATAAGGAAGGAAGGAAGGAAGGGAGGTAGGGATAAGGAAGGAAGGGAAGGAAGGAAGGAAGGGAGGTAGGGATAAGGAAGGAAGGGAGGTAGGGAGGTAGGGATAAGGAAGGAAGGGATAAGGAAGGAAGGAAGGGAGAAGGAAGGAAGGGAAGGAAGGAAGGGAGGTAGGGATAAGGAAGGAAGGAAGGGAGGTAGGGATAAGGAAGGAAGGGAGGTAGGGATAAGGAAGGAAGGAAGGGGGGAAGGGATAAGGAAGGAAGGAAGGGAGGTAGGGATAAGGAAGGAAGGGAGGTAGGGGGAAGGAAGGGAAGGGAGGTAGGGATAAGGAAGGAAGGGAGGAAGGAAGGAAGGGAGAAGGAAGGAAGGAAGGAAGAGGTAGGGATAAGGAAGGAAGGAAGGGAGGTAGGGATAAGGAAGGAAGGGAGGTAGGGATAAGGAAGGAAGGAAGGGAGGTAGGGATAAGGAAGGAAGGAAGGAAGGGAGGTAGGGATAAGAAAGGGAGGTAGGGATAAGGAAGGAAGGGAGATAGGGATAAGGAAGGAAGGGAGGTAGGGATAAGGAAGGAAGGGAGGTAGGGATAAGGAAGGAAGGGAGGTAGGGATAAGGAAGGAAGGGAGGTAGGGATAAGGAAGGAAGGGAGGTAGGGGGAAGGAAGGGAGGTAGGGATAAGGAAGGAAGGGAGGTAGGGATAAGGAAGGAAGGGAGGTAGGGATAAGGAAGGAAGGGAGGTAGGGATAAGGAAGGAAGGGAGGTAGGGATAAGGAAGGAAGGGAGGTAGGGATAAGGAAGGAAGGGAGGTAGGGGGAAGGAAGGAAGGGAGGTAGGGGAAGGAAGGAAGGGAGGTAGGGGGAAGGAAGGAAGGAAGGAAGGGAAGGGAAGGAAGGAAGGAAGGGAGGTAGGGGGAAGGAAGGAAGGGAGGTAGGGGGAAGGGAGGTAGGGGAAGGAAGGAAGGAAGGAAGGGAGGTAGGGATAAGGAAGGAAGGAAGGTAGGGATAAGGAAGGAAGGAAGGGAGAAAGGGATAAGGAAAGGAAGGAAGGAAGGGAGGTAGGGAAGGAAGGAAGGAAGGTAGGGAAAGGAAGGAAGGAAGGGAGAAAGGGATAAGGAAAGGAAGGAAGGAAGGGAGGTAGGGATAAGGAAGGAAGGAAGGGAGGTAGGGATAAGGAAGGAAGGAAGGGAGGTAGGGATAAGGAAGGAAGGAAGGGAGGAAGGGAGGTAGGAAGGAAGGGAGGTAGGGATAAGGAAGGAAGGGAGATAGGGATAAGGAAGGAAGGGAGGTAGGGATAAGGAAGGAAGGGAGGTAGGGATAAGGAAGGAAGGGAGGTAGGGATAAGGAAGGAAGGGAGGTAGGGATAAGGAAGGAAGGGAGGTAGGGATAAGGAAGGAAGGGAGGATAAGGAAGGAAGGGAGGTAGGGAGGAGAAGGGAGGTAGGGAAAGGAAGGAAGGGAGGTAGGGATAAGGAAGGAAGGGAGGTAGGGATAGGGAAGGAAGGGAGGTAGGGATAAGGAAGGAAGGGAGGTAGGGATAAGGAAGGAAGGGAAGGAAGGAAGAAGGGAGGTAGGGGGAAGGAAGGAAGGAAGGGAGTTAGGGATGAGGAAGGAAGGGAGGTAGGGGGAAGGAAGGAAGGGAGGTAGGGGGAAGGAAGGAAGGGAGGTAGGGATAAGGAAGGAAGGGAGTTAGGGATAAGGAAGGAAGGGAGGTAGGGGGAAGGAAGGAAAGGAGGTAGGGGGAAGGAAGGAAGGAAGGGAGTTAGGGATAAGGAAGGAAGGGAGGTAGGGATAAGGAAGTAAGGAAGGTAGGGATAAGGAAGGAAGGAAGGGAGAAAGGGATAAGGAAAGGAAGGAAGGAAGGGAGGTAGGGATAAGGAAGTAAGGAAGGTAGGGATAAGGAAGGAAGGAAGGGAGAAAGGGATAAGGAAAGGAAGGAAGGGAGGTAGGGGGAAGGAAGGAAGGGAGGTAGGGATAAGGAAGGGGGGTAGGGAGGTAGGGGGAAGGAAGGGAGGTAGGGATAAGGAAGGAAGGGAGGTAGGGATAAGGAAGGAAGGGAGGTAGGGATAAGGAAGGGAGGTAGGGATAAGGAAGGAAGGGAGGTAGGGATAAGGAAGGAAGGGAGGTAGGGATAAGGAAGGAAGGGAGGTAGGGATAAGGGAGGTAGGGATAAGGAAGGAAGGGAGGTAGGGATAAGGAAGGAAGGGTGGTAGGGATATGGAAGGAAGGGTGGTAGGGATAAGGAAGGAAGGGTGGTAGGGATAAGGAAGGAAGGAAGGAAGGAAGGAAGGGTGGTAGGGATAAGGAAGGAAGGGTGGTAGGGATAAGGAAGGAAGGAAGGAAGGGAGGTAGGGATAAGGAAGGAAGGACGGGAGGTGGGGATAAGGAAGGAAGGAGATAAGGGAGGTAGGGATAAGGGAGGGAGGGAGAAGGAAGGGAGGGAGAAGGGAGAAGGGAGGGAGGGATAAGGAAGGGAGGGATGAGGGATAAGGGAGGGAGGGATAAGGAAGGAAGGGAGGAAGGGAGGTAGGGATAAGGAAGGAAGGAAAGGAGGTAGGGATAAGGGAGGAAGGAAAGGAGGTAAGGATAAGGGAGGGAGGGATAAGGAAGGGAGGGAGGGATAGAGAAGGGAGGGAGGGGTAAGGAAGGGAGGGAGGGATAAGGAAGGGAGGGAGGGATAAGGAAGGGAGGGATGAGGGAGAAGGAAGGTAGGGATGAGGGAGAAGGGAGGGAGGGATAAGGAAGGGAGGGAGGGATAAGGAAGGGAGGGAGAAGGAAGGGTGGGAGGGATGAGGAAGGAAGGAAGGGAGGTAGATATAAGGAAGGAAGGGAGGTAGGGATAAGGAAGGGAGGGAGGTAGGGATAAGGAAGGGAGGGAGGTAGGGATAAGGAAGGGAGGGAGGTAGGGATAAGGAAGGAAGGGAGGTAGGGATAAGGAAGGAAGGGAGGTAGGGGGAAGGAAGGAAGGGAGGTAGGGATAAGGAAGGAAAGGAGGTAGGGGGAAGGAAGGAAGGGAGGTAGGTAGGGGGAAGGAAGGGAGGTAGGAGGAAGGGAGGTAGGGGGAAGGAAGGAAGGGAGGTAGGGATATGGAAGGGAGGGAGGGAGAAGGAAGGGAGGGAGGGATGAGGGAGAAGGGAGGGAGGGATAAGGAAGGGAGGGAGAAAGGAGGGAGGGATAAGGAAGGGTGGGAGGGATAAGGAAGGGAGGTAGGGATAAGGGAGGGAGAAGGGAGGGATGAGGGAAAAGGGAGGGATAACTGAGGGAGGGAGAAGGGAGGGATGAGGGAAAAGGGAGGGATAAGTGAGGGAGGGAGAAGGGAGGGATAAGGAAGGGAGGGAGGGAGAAGGGAGGGGTAAGGAAGGGAGGGAGGGAGAAGGGAGGGGGAAGGGAGGGAGGGAGAAGGGAGGGATAAGGAAGGGAGGGAGGGTGAAGGGAGGGATAAGGAAGGGAGGGAGGGTGAAGGGAGGGATAAGGAAGGGAGGGAGGGTGAAGGGAGGGGTAAGGAAGGGAGGGGTAAGGGAGGGAGGGAGAAGGGAGGGATAAGGAAGGGAGGGAGGGGTAAGGAAGGGAGGGAGGGAGAAGGGAGGGGGAAGGGAGGGAGGGTGAAGGGAGGGGTAAGGAAGGGAGGGAGGGTGAAGGGAGGGGTAAGGAAGGGAGGGGTAAGGGAGGGAGGGAGAAGGGAGGGATAAGGAAGGGAGGGAGGGAGAAGGGAGGGGTAAGGAAGGGAGGGAGGGAGAAGGGAGGGGGAAGGGAGGGAGGGAGAAGGGAGGGATAAGGAAGGAAGGGAGGGATAGGGAGGGATAAGGAAGGGAGAAGGGAGGGATAAGGAAGGGGGGGAGGGAGAAGGGAGGGATATGGAAGGGAGGGAGGGAGGGAGAAGGGAGGGGAGGGGAGGGATAAGGAGGGAGGGGAGGGATAAGGAAGGAGGGGAGGGATAAGTAAGGAAGGGAGCGGCGGGATAAGAAGGGAGGGATAAGGAAGGAAGGGAGGGAGGGATAAGGGAGGGAGGGAGGGATAAGGAAGGGAGGGAGGGAAGGAGAAGGAAGGGGAGGGATAGGGAAGGGAGGGGAGGGATAGGGAAGGGAAGGGAGGGGAGGGAGGGAGGGAGGGGAGGGATAGGGAAGGGAGGGAGGGAGGGAAGGGAAGGGAGGGGAGGGAGGGAGGGATAGGGGAGGGAGGGATAAGGAGTAGGTAATAATAATACATTATTTATATTAACAGCGTGACATGAAATGGAACTGTTAAATGATATGCAGTGTGTAAGTCTGGCTTCTCTGCGGCGTTCTCTGCTCTGTTGTCTGCATGATCAATCATCAGCGCTCAGTGTGTGATTTGTGTGCTGTTGTAGCCTACCGTAGACCTATTACACAAAGTCGCCATCAATTCAAAGCGCTGCATGCAATGGGTTCTCCTACCATTCCATTGCAAAGAACAAGTAGACCTACAGGCTATACAGATCAGCGCCCAAAAAATGTCCATAGCCCACCATGCCCAAGATTCCTTTAACAGATCACAACTGGTGAGAGGATATGCAGAGAAAGAGAAGGGTAAATAAGCTGAGACGTTAAAGTACAAAATATGCACGTGCGATATACAGTATCAACTCTCTGGCTTCATTCATACATTAAACCAGTCAACGCTAGCAGCCTACCATATTCACTCATCATAAAGTCCCCAATAGAAAACATCCCTGAGGCTGCATGGCTTCTAAAAATGGAATTGCGTACTATATGTGCAGGCGACCTCGATGCCGTTACGACACACAATGTCCAATCTCCATCTCGCATTCAAATATCCACTAACGTGGTACTGGCAGAGGCTGAAATATAAACGGTAGCTAATCACAAAACAGCAGATACTGTGTCCACAAAAGCGCTTTAGGAAATCTACATTTGCACCATTGTTTCATGATGTTATGATTACAAAAGCGGCCACACGGTGGGCTACTGGTCAGATTTGCGGGCAGTTGATTAACTGAGCTATCCATGGTGCTGAATCTCCGCTAGTTTAGGCCTGTTTATTTAGAAGCTGATGTTCCCTGTGACAGTCACCACAATAAGCAGGTTATAATGAAGTAAAAAAAAACATAACCTTCCCAAATCCCCCCCCCCCGATAGCCAGTTGCAATGGGAGAGAAAATGCTGAGGTAGGCTAAAACAAATGTCATTTTCACTGGACCTCATAATATTTGACCAGTCGGCCAAAAGTGCTTCATAGGCCTTGGCTACCTTTTTAAAGGGCAATTTGACTCTAAATCCATTTTCATGTGTATTTCTAGTCAATCCACCATAAATACGGTCTCGAAATACCATCAACATATCATCGTATGGTTGCATCATAGATATCGAAACACCCCGTCTGTCAAAAAGTCAAATTACGTCACCATGCGAGACTTTGCACTTCCACCCTTCTCTTCTTTGCCAGGGATTCCCAGAAAGCTGCACGTACTAGCTGACTCTCTCTGGCTCTTCAACTATTGGTGGACGTGTAATTCAAATGATTTGCTGTGATGTTTACTAGAGCCCTGCCCGAGCGCTACCCATGCCTGCGACGTTCAGGCCCGATTGCTTTTGCCCAAAACCCGAAATTAGAAATAACTTCCTTCGTTATTAAATCTATTAACTGCTCCTCTCCGTCTGTCACTCACTCGCTGTGGATGAGCTCTGCTCATGGCGGCTCTGGATTTCTGTGTATATAGCAACAGCTCCTCTTGGGCGACTCTGCTCAATGACGAGACATGAGAGGGCACAGAGCATGGCTGTTAGCTACTTTTCGTCATGCTAAACTCTGACAACTCGAGGAACATTATTATTTTCTGCAAAATGATCTCAACTGTTTTATATTTGAAGCACTTTTGACACCTACAGTGCCTTGCGAAAGTATTCGGCCCCCTTGAACTTTGCGACCTTTTGCCACATTTCAGGCTTCAAACATAAAGATATAAAACTGTATTTTTTTGTGAAGAATCAACAACAAGTGGGACACAATCATGAAGTGGAACGACATTTATTGGATATTTCAAACTTTTTTAACAAATCAAAAACTGAAAAATTGGGCGTGCAAAATTATTCAGCCCCTTTACTTTCAGTACAGCAAACTCTCTCCAGAAGTTCAGTGAGGATCTCTGAATGATCCAATGTTGACCTAAATGACTAATGATGATAAATACAATCCACCTGTCTGTAATCAAGTCTCCGTATAAATGCACCTGCACTGTGATAGTCTCAGAGGTCCGTTAAAAGCGCAGAGAGCATCATGAAGAACAAGGAACACACCAGGCAGGTCCGAGATACTGTTGTGAAGAAGTTTAAAGCCGGATTTGGATACAAAAAGATTTCCCAAGCTTTAAACATCCCAAGGAGCACTGTGCAAGCGATAATATTGAAATGGAAGGAGTATCAGACCACTGCAAATCTACCAAGACCTGGCCATCCCTCTAAACTTTCAGCTCATACAAGGAGAAGACTGATCAGAGATGCAGCCAAGAGGCCCATGATCACTCTGGATGAACTGCAGAGATCTACAGCTGAGGTGGGAGACTCTGTCCATAGGACAACAATCAGTCGTATATTGCACAAATCTGGCCTTTATGGAAGAGTGGCAAGAAGAAAGCCATTTCTTAAAGATATCCATAAAAAGTGTCGTTTAAAGTTTGCCACAAGCCACCTGGGAGACACACCAAACATGTGGAAGAAGGTGCTCTGGTCAGATGAAACCAAAATTGAACTTTTTGGCAACAATGCAAAACGTTATGTTTGGCGTAAAAGCAACACACCATCCCACTGTCAAACATGGTGGTGGCAGCATCATGGTTTGGGCCTGCTTTTCTTCAGCAGGGACAGGGAAGATGGTTAAAATTGATGGGAAGATGGATGGAGCCAAATACAGGACCATTCTGGAAGAAAACCTGATGGAGTCTGCAAAAGACCTGAGACTGGGACGGAGATTTGTCTTCCAACAAGACAATGATCCAAAACATAAAGCAAAATCTACAATGGAATGGTTCAAAAATAAACATATCCAGGTGTTAGAATGGCCAAGTCAAAGTCCAGGCCTGAATCCAATCGAGAATCTGTGGAAAGAACTGAAAACTGCTGTTCACAAATGCTCTCCATCCAACCTCACTGAGCTCGAGCTGTTTTGCAAGGAGGAATGGGAAAACATTTCAGTCTCTCGATGTGCAAAACTGATAGAGACATACCCCAAGCGACTTACAGCTGTAATCGCAGCAAAAGGTGGCGCTACAAAGTATTAACTTAAGGGGGCTGAATAATTTTGCACGCCCAATTTTTCAGTTTTTGATTTGTTAAAAAAGTTTGAAATATCCAATAAATGTCGTTCCACTTCATGATTGTGTCCCACTTGTTGTTGATTCTTCACAAAAAATACAGTTTTATATCTTTATGTTTGAAGCCTGAAATGTGGCAAAAGGTCGCAAAGTTCAAGGGGGCCGAATACTTTCGCAAGGCACTGTATGTGTTAAACCAAGTCCACGCACCGCCCACTCAATCCAGTTAAGAGGGGAGTTTTTGGAGTTGTAGGAATTTACTCAAATGGGCAATTGGGAACATCAGGACTGATCAGGACAGTCAAAGCTAGATATCTAGACTCCGACATTGTATTGAACCATTTTTTTAGTGAATTTGTCTACTATGGACTACTGAAAACAACAAAGCCAATTAATTACCTGGGTAAAATAGTCATTTAAAACTTGGCTACATCAATAAAAGTGTGGTGACTTTGAGAGAACTTTGAGTTTATTAAAACATGTATAATTAAAATGTGTATATTTCTCCATTTACAATGGTATAATCATGGCCTTTTTTTCTCTGGGATTATAGATAATCCCGATAATTCTCTGGAAAATATTATACCCTAGTGTAGAGTGTGTGTATATGTATGTATGTATGTATGTATGTATGTATGTATGTATGTATGTATGTATGTATGTATGTATGTATGTATGTATGTATGTATGTATGTATGTATGTATGTATGTATGTATGTATGTATGTATGTATGTATGTATGTATGTATGTATGTATGTATGTATGTATGTATGTCCTTGTTGTTGAGCAAGGAGAGCGAGCATCACAGGAGCACAATAAACCCTAACAGCATACAAGTGACGTGTGTAAAATCCAGGAGGACCTAAAATCCCAGGGTGGCCTAGACCCTTATCTTTCTAGTGTGTGTGTATATATATATATATATATATATATATATATATATACACACACACTAGAAAGATAAGGCCACCCGGGGATTTTAGGTCCTCCTGGATTTTACACACGTCACTTGTATGCTGTTAGGGTTTATTGTGCTCCTGTGATGCTCGCTCTCCTTGCACAACAACAAGCTGGTGGTCTCCTGTGGGCCCTTACCCATGCAGGGTTTAAGTAAAGGACACACACACATACACACACACGCATTACAATATGAATTAAAGCTGAGGTCCTGAGGTTAGAAATGGTCCTTTCCTCCTGGTGGCTACCAGACTCTGAACAGATATAGTTGTTGCAGTCTGGAGAAACACACACAGCCACTTGTCAGTCCTGTTGCATCGCAGCTCGGATCTCACCATTAACTATTGACCAGTCTAGCAACCATGTCTGAAAAACAGCACAGCTGAAGAGTAGATGGTGTGGTGACTTCACCGAGACCTACAGCTATAATATAGGCGGTATACTATAGACGGTGGAAAAGTGTGTATTAGAGTACTGTACATGCTATTCCGTACTTAGTTACCGTATTATAAGTGCTCAATTCCACAAGACAATATAGTAGCCCAGCTCATAGAAACGTTGAATGTTTCACTGGTGAACCAACTGTTTCTTTGTGACCATCTCTGTCGGTTTGTAACCTTTTACTGATGTCTCTGTTATTCTTGTGTTCAGATGGTAGCCGTGGAGGAGAAGGGGGCAGCAAGCCCACGTACGGCTGTCAGGTGACCATCCAGTCGGGGAAGGAGAAAGAGATGATGAAGATGCACCGGAGGGAGGAGAAGCGGGAGAGGAAGAGGGGGGAGAGACGTTGGGATGACACCGAATCCTCTTCCGACCTCTACTTTGACCCCAAGGAGATGAGAGCTCAGAGGTGAACCACCACACTAGATCTCTTTCTAGCTCTTCCCCTTCCACTTTCCTATCTTTCTCTTCTCTCTCTCTTCTCATGTCTCTCTTCTCTCTTTCTCTTCCCATCTTTCTCTCTGCTTCTTTTTCCTTCCCTCTCTTCCATTTTCCCTTCTCTCTGTTTTACTTATTTTTCTACATCTCCCCCTGTGATCTTCTTTCCATATGGAAACACCCTCCTGCATTTCACATCACTGCTCGGCTGCAGGTTGTAAGAAAAACAACACGGCTCCTGGTCACGTTTTTTCTGAAAATAAATAAATAATAAGGGATCTTTCTGAAAGTTTAATTTCAGCGGATAAAAAAGTGCCGCAGTGATCGGTTTAATTAAACTTATCCGGGCCGAATCCGGCAGAGTATGAAGGAAGAGATTAGCAGAGAGGTAAGCCACGTTACGTTAGCAGAGAATAGTATTACTGCAGAGCCTCACATCTCCACACCTCTCCTGTCTAACAGCTCTCAACTCTAGTATCCATCCCCAATCACAACCAACCGCACGTTAAGCATGTGTAACTATGGCTGTTCTGCTCTTCATGTGGATGTTTGGTGTTGAAATACTATATATTTTTTAATGGGTTTTACGGATGTATTGTTGTGTTCGGTCCCGGTTGTGTTATTGCTGTGTTGTGGTTGATTTAATGGTTGTGTGTTGTCCTGGTTGTGTTTCTCCAGAGAGCAGGCCCTGCTGACAGCACGGCGGTCTCCAGTGCTGAGCAGAGAGCGGGTGTACGAACGCATCCGCTACCCCAACGTCTATGACTGCTACGCCGAGGCCACCAAGACCTCCGCCTTCGTAGGGGGAGCCAAGGTACAGTATGTGGGGATTACCAGATGTGCGTCACAAATGACACCAAAAGTACTGCACTATGTAGGGATAAGGGAATAGGGAGCCTTTTGGGACAAAGCCCTGTACTGCCCAAAACCAAATCTATGCTCTAAAATGAACAGCTTACATTACTTCCATTTCTCTTTGATAGCGACCGGGAGGAAAGTGATAGAGCGCACAGACACACACACACACACACTTCGTTCAACCACCAACCTTCACCAGCACCCATCACATTACCCACAAGCCACTACTTTTATCCCATTTTTATTATCTATTTTTTAATTCTTGCTGCTTTTTCACTCACTATTTGCATCAACTAACCTGGGGTGTGTTGCTTTAGTCCTCAGTTCAGTAGGAGCAGGTGGGCTGGAGGAAATGATGTTTACTGGAAAGTTGATATATTTTTTTATCTGAACATGATTTTGCAATGTTTTGAATGTGTTTGTTTTCAAGTTGAGGCAATGTTTGTTGATGTTTTATTGTGTGTATTGTAAAATGTTTAATATTATGTAGTTCAGTTGGTAATAAATAGATTGGGGTGGAAATGTACTTTATGTAATGCGGTGCGTTGTTAATATTTGGGATGTGTTTGTGTTGTGTTCAGCTGATGTTACCAGAGGGGATAAAGAGAGAGAATAATAAGATGTATGAAGAGGTGGAGATTCCTCCTAGTGATCCCATGTCCATCGGCTTTGAGGAGAAACCCATCTACATCTCTGAACTGGACGAGGTAAGACACCCAATGGTTACATGTGAATTTGGGAGGTGGGGGGCACACAGCACTGTCAAAAGCACACAGCATACTACACATCACGGAGGGACCTGCAATTTTGGGGGGAGAATGACTGTGAGAAGGTCAATTCTGGTTACTTTTTGAAAGGACTTTCTACTCATAAGTGAAAAATAAAATATAATTCTCCCTCCAGAAATGACCCCAATATAACAGATTGGTCCATATTGTCAGGCAGGTGTGCTATTTAGTTGGGTCGTGACGATACCAGTATCGCGACACTCGTTAGTATCATGGTAAGGAAACAAATCACCAAGAAGATTTAACTTCTTAAGGAAAACAGCCCCAATGTTGGAAACAAACGTTCCATCAATTTATTTTCCATGATACAGATCACAATATTTTACATGCAGCAGGTTTTTAAAGGACCGAAGAGTTAGATCTGATTCCTGTTTTTCATTTTTGCCATGGAAAAGATATCACGATACTGGTATCGTCCCAGTCCTACTATTTATCAATAAGCATTGTCACATGATGTAGCCCACCTGATGCAGCATAGCGGATAGAAATAAATAGTCTGAGGGTTACCCATCTGCATTTACCCTATTGCGTCACAGCCTAATGTTTAAACTTTAGAGTTTATCTTGCTGCTAGTTATAGCAACACATTGACAACTTGAATGTCCCCCAAAAATGTTCCACTGACACTCAGCCAACCAAGGATCATGTACTGTGAATATAATGTCGGCCTACCCAGGGGCCCTGACCTCCACTAATTTGAAGGGGTGCCACTAATTTGAAGGGGTGTCCACATTCTTTTGTATATAATGTATGTATTTGGGGTAAGGTGACTAGACATCAGGATATATGAATATCAGAGTAACAGCAGCATATATAATGATTGTATGGGTGTGTGTAGAGTCATTATAAATGTATGTGTGTATGCATATTATATGTGTCTAAGCAAATGTTGGTCGTGTGTTTGAGTGTCAATGTGTAGGCCCATGTGAGTGTGCATATAGACAGTGCAAAAATAAGAAAGTCTGTGTAGCTATTTTGTTAGCTACAGTATTTAGCAGTATTATGGAGTGGGGATTGAAACTGTTCAGGAGTCTGTTGGTGTCAGACTTGATGCACCAGGACCGTTTGTCGTGCAGAAGCAGAGAGAACAGTGTATCGCTTGGGTGGTTGGAGTAGTTAACAATTTTCCAGGCCTTCCTTTCACACTGCCTGATAGAGGTCATGGATGGCAGGGAGCTCGGTCCCAGTGATGTACTGGGCTGTCTGCACAACCCTCTGTAGCGCCTTGCGATCGAGGGCGGTGCTATTGCCATACCAAGCAGTGATACAGCCAGTCAAGATGCTCTCAATGGTACAGCTGTAGAACCTTTTGAGCCTATATTCTTAGCCTATTATAAAATATGTGTGTTGACTGTGATCAGGTGTGTCTTGTCTGTTTAATGAACAAAATACCTATTGATTTCATGTGCATGCTGCAGCCATACAGTGCATTCGGGAAGTATTCAGACCTTGACTTTTTCCACATTGTTACATTAGTCTTATTCTAAAATTGATGAGGAAAAAAAGTAATTTAATCAATCTACACACAATACCCCACAATGACAAAGCAAAAAACTTTAATAAAAAATAAAAAACACATACCTTATTTACGTAAGTATTCCTTTGCTATGAGACTCGAAATTGAACTCCGGTGCATCCTGCTTCCATTGATCATCCTTGAGATGTTTCAACAACTTGATTGGACTCTGCCTGTGGTAAATTAAATGTATTGCATATAATCTGGAAAGCCACACACCTGTCTATATAAGGTCCCACAGTTGACAGTGCATGTCAGAGCAAAAACCAAGCCATGATGTCAAAGAAATTGTCCGAGGAGCTCCGATAGGATTGCTTAGAGGCACAGATCTGAGGAAGGGTACCAAAACATTTCTGCAGCATTGAAGGTCCCCAAGAACAGTGGCTTCCATCATTCTTATCATTCTTTAAATAGAAGAAGTTTGGAACCGCCAAGACTCTCCCTAGAGCTGGCCAAACTGAGCAATCGGGGGAGAAGGGCCTTTGTCAGGGAGGTGACCAACAACCTGATGGTCACTCTGACAGAGCTCCAGAGTTCCTCTGTGGAGATGGTTGTCCTTCTGGAAGGTTCTCCCATCTCTGAAGCCACTCCTCAGTAAAAAGCACAACAACCCGCTTTGAGTTTGGCAAAGGGGACCTAAATTACTCTCGGATCATAAGAAACAAGATTATCTGGTCTGATGAAACCAAGATTGAACTGTTTGGCCTGAATGCCAAGCATCACGTCTGGAGGAAATCTGACACCATCCCTATGATGAAGCATGGTGGTGGCAGCATCATGCTGTCGGGATGTTTTTCAGCAACAATGACTGGGAGACAAGTCAGGAGATGTTACTGCACTGTTGGATCTAGAAGCACAAGCATTTTGCTACACTCGCATTAACATCTGCTAACCATGTGTATGTGACCAATACAATTTGATTTGAGGATCGAGGGAAAGATGAACGGAGCAAAGTATAGAGAGATCCTTGATGAAAACCTGCTCCAGAGCACTCAGGACCTCAGACTGGGGCGAAGGTACACCTTCTAAGAGGACAATGAACCTAAGCACACAGCCAAGACAACATAGGAATGGCTTCGGGACAAGTCTCTGAATGTCCTTGAGTAGCCCAGCCAAAGCCCAGATTTGAACTTGATCGAACATCTCTGGATATACCTGAAAATAACTGTGCAGCGATGCTCCCCATCCAACCTGACAGAGCTTGAGAGGATCTGCAGAGTAGAATGGGAGAAACTCCCCAAATACAGGTGTGCCAAGCTTGTAGCGTCGTACCCAAGAATACTCTAAGCTGTAATCGCTGCCAAAATTGCTTCATCAAAGTACTGAGTAAAGGGTCTGAATACTTATGTAGAAAAAATGTTCTTCCATTTTTATACATTTGCAAACATTTCTAAAAACCAGTTTTTGCTTTGTCATTATGGGATATTATGTGTAGATTGAGGGGGGGAATTCAATTTTAGAATAAGGCAGTAACGTAACAAAATGTGCACGGGCATCTGCACGGGAGATAAACCAGGCTTATCCAGGCCAAGAATATGGTACAAATGGGACTGCGTGAATTGGGCTCTAAAAAACATCCCCTGATAATATTGTAAAGTCTGTCTGTAAAAGGTATCCGTGTGACTGTGTGAGTGCCAGCCAGGGCGTGCTCAGTTTCACTCCCTGGTGTCCATATTCAAGCGACTGGGAGCGTTATGAAGCCGTAATTGGCAGTGAGTGATGTTGAGTCTTAATGGAAGTGCTGTAGTTCTCAGCCAGCTGTCTGGAGCCACAATGGCTTCTCCTCCCTGACTGACAGGCTGAGTGACAGTCTGAGTGACATGCTTACAAATCTGCCCTCAGCCAATAGCAGGGCAGTGGACCGGACTGACAGACAGGTGAGCTAATCCTCACCCAGGCATTTGGAAGATGGGAGAGCAGAAGTTGTCAGTTGGCTTCAGTTCAATCACATCACTGTCTTTTCTTCTGGTTCTTCATCTAGACTTATGGAGTCATTCTGTATGGGATTATGGTGGGATGTTAGAAACAGTTATTATGGTATTTATTCTCTGTCAAGTGTGTTGTGAAATGCACTACATTTATTCTTGAATAGATTTTGGGTAGAATCATACGTGTGGAATTAACTCCCCTGGATGTGCCCAAAACATGGCATCATATCTGAAGATGACTGGATATGTTTAAACCTTGGAACATATTTTGTCATATTTGTAGGGTACTCCTGTAGCTGTTCACCTCACTTAACCTGTCTGTCAATCAAGATGACAGGCATACTGTGTGTGTGATCGCAGGCTGAGACAAATTGATTAAGATAAGGATTGGTCATGCATGTGTGATTGCTGTTGTTATTTTTGCGGCGTCTGTGTGACGTCGGCTCAGGTGTTTGTCTCCCTGCCTGTCACTCATTATCTTCATTAGGCTTTTTTAAATGCTAAATGTGTAAATGTCCAGATTTTTGTGGTATTTCTTTCCATGTAAACATGTCACTGTCTCACTTTATCCCCATCAATCCCTAGCTTCCTCTGGTGGGCTAAGTGGAGTTTCTGCTATTTAGTTTTTACACCCATTCTGCTGTTCCAGAGAGGGAACTTCATGAAGTGGGCTGGGATTGGGTGTGAGAGAATCACTAGGGCTGGGATTGGGTGTGAGAGTATCACTAGGGCTGGTATTGGGTGTGAGAGAATCACTAGGGCTGGGATTGGGTGTGAGAGAATCACTAGGGCTGGGATTGGGTGTGAGAGTATCACTAGGGCTGGTATTGGGTGTGAGAGAATCACTAGGGCCGGGATTGGGTGTGAGAGTATCACTTTTGAAAAGCTCTCTCCCACACTAGGGCCGGGATTGGGTGTGAGAGTATCACTAGGGCCGGGATTGGGTGTGAGAGAATCACTAGGGCCGGGATTGGGTGTGAGAGTATCACTAGGGCCGGGATTGGGTGTGAGAGTATCACTAGGGCCGGGATTGGGTGTGAGAGTATCACTAGGGCCGGGATTGGGTGTGAGAGTATCACTAGGGCCGGGATTGGGTGTGAGAGTATCACTAGGGCCGGGATTGGGTGTGAGTATCACTAGGGCCGGGATTGGGTGTGAGAGTATCACTAGGGCCGGGATTGGGTGTGAGAGTATCACTTTTGAAAAGCTCTCTCCCACACTAGGGCTGGGAGTGGGTATGAGAGTATCACTTCTGAAAAGCTCTCTCCCACACTAGGGCTGGGACGATACCAGTATTGCGGCAAGGAAACAAAACACCAAGTGGATTGAACTTCTGTAGGAAAACAGCCCTAATGTTGGAAACAACCATCATTATGTTGTCATCCAGAGTCACATTGATTGATTTTCAAGCTATAGCACACAAAATTTTACACACAGCAGGTTTTCATTTTCACCATTGAAAGAATATTGCGAGACTTGGTATCATCCTGGCCCTATCCCGTACCTCAGGTCCTATCTCCTTCCTTAACCCTCATCTCCAACCCTGGTTTCACCCCTAGCCCTGGGTTCTGCTACCTTGGCTATTACCCGCCCCAGTACCTGAAACATTTGCTCTTCGAGTTGGTTCTCTGCTATTCACACTATCTTCAAGCCTCTGGCACATCAAACAGTAAGTGCTCTAAGGGACCAGGTATTTGAGAGGAAGGTTTGACCAAGTGCCTGAAAAGAGTGGCAAAACATACATGCGCGTCCCAATCAAGGCAGGCACAGTCTTTTGCTCAAAGTGTATTTGATAGTATTCAGTAGTATTGGAAAGAAAACAAATACTATTGGAACCCAGGTCTGATGTGGGCCCTCACATGCAATAGCATCCCCCTCTGCACGAGAGAGAGTGGTGGAAGGACCCTTGGTCCTCATCATGAAGGAAGTGATCAATGTCAGAGGCTCTCCTCTGCTTTAAGTGGGATGAGTTGGGATGGACAGACAGGATTTATCTCCTCTCTCTCGGGAGTTAATTTCCTGTTTCTTTTTCTCACAGGAAACAATTAATTGCAGTACACAAGGGCATGATAAGTTTGTGGTTGTGTCTTACAGAGAGAGTTAATCAACCGTTTTGTTAATTCTGTAGCCCTGGCCGTTCCACAAATTCATTTACAAGTTCCACCTTTAAAAAAAAAACAGACATCATCGTCTTGTCTTCTCGTTTTCTGAAAGCCTGATCTTTCTTTCTTGTCTTTTTTTTGGGGTTCTGGGCTTCTCCCTGTCTCTCCACTAGCTCCAGCAGGCTAGATTCTCTGCTTCCTGTTCTGTTTGAAACCCCTGTGTGACGGGTCCAGATTGATATGGAGCCTGTTCAGCTGAGCGATGTCAATTAGCCCCTAGTGCAGGAGCTCCTCTATTCATTAACTTAAGCCGGGCTACTCTGAAACAAAATGCCTCTCTCTTATTAAGCACCAAGCACACACCGCCGAGGCTAATACGTCTTTACGTGCTATTAGGAGCAGGCCAAACCGAAAGCCTGTCAGCTTTTTTCCCCTTCCCTTTCTTTCCCCACCATCACGCAGAGTAGCGTAGATTGCCATTTATTGAAAGCTGTAATGGGCAACAGGGCTCTGCCCTGCCTGGCAAGCCTTTACTAGCACTGTGAAACATTAAAAGTGGGGAATTTATTAGAGGGCCTTTTTAACGAATGAATCCTGCTCTCGTCACGCTGATAAAAGCCTATCTAATTTCTGTGTATAAATATAATGAGAGAGAGATTCCCTCTCGTGCTGATAGAAAAACAACACAACCCCTCCATACTCGATCTGGAAACATGACTACCTACTCATACAGTACATAGACTGTAGGCTCTCACTCCGGCACTTACAGATGTACTGATATATCCATGGAGGCATGAGAAGACTTAGACTAGGGAGGGTATATTACTGGAAACTTTCAAACTTTACCAGTAAACTACCAGAATTGTGTTATCTTTCAATTATTTAATATAATCTATCACAAGACATCTATTGGCATTGTTAGATGCTTTTTAAATACATTTTCTCTTGAACCATATGGTCTAGCTACTAGAAACGCATGGACAATACGGACACAGATTTGTTGACTTTATATTGAGATTGGCAACTTTCATAAATTAGGTGCATTACCGCCACTGACCTCGTTTGTCTTTCAGTCACCCACGTGGGTATAACCAATGAGGAGATGGCACGTGGGTACCTGCTTCTATAAACCAATGACGAGATGGGAGAGGCAGGACTTCTGACTTCTATTTTAGCCCTTGGCATCGCAGACGCTCGTTGGCGCGGGCGAGCAGTGTGGGTGCAATAATTGAATAATATACATTTGTAAATGTATTTTGCAACGCTCGCGCACGCGAAGCGAGCGGTGTAGTCAGCCTGTTAGCCTGTCTTCTTCATAGACGTTGACATGATTGTGTACTGGTGGACAGGGTTATCTGTCTACTCTGTTGCCATAGAAAGGGAGTGGCGGAGGGACTCGGGGTGCGTGTGCTGGGTGCGTGTGATGGTTGAGATCACTCTTCTGTCCTCATGTCCTGACTAGGTGTCTCTCCTCACACCTTCATGTGTCCAAACCTCCCAAGAGGAGTGTAGGCTAGTTGGAGGAGTGTAGTAAGCCCGGTAGAGTTCTAGGATTTAGCACAAAGACACTTGTCAATGAAGTGAGGGTTTCCACCCTCCTCCTCCTGTCTTGTCCCCACACTCGTTGGTGTCTCTGCCTCACCCTTCAGAGTGAGGGACGTGGGTCCTGTGTTCTGGACTGTGGCAGGAGGACACGAGACGGAGCAGGGAGTGCTATCCATAATTAATCTGTCCTGATTGCATTTCCTCATCCAGTTTTGATTTCCTCCTCTGTGTGTGTGTGTGTGTGTGTGTGTGTGTGTGTGTGTGTGTGTGTGTGTGTGTGTTCAGACTTGCAAAGCAGGTGTGGGGATGAGAGAGAGTCAGAGAGAGAGTGGGGGGTGGAAAGAGCACAGATGGTGGACAGAGACTTGTTAAAGCCTTATCTCTGATGTGAAAGGAGAGGCCTTGGGGAGTGGCAGCATACATCTCATCTAGATCCACTTATCTCTCAGGTTGTCCCTGTGTGTGTGTGAGAGTCCCTGTGTGTGTGTGAGAGTCCGTGTGTGTGTGTGAGAGTCCGTGTGTGTGTGTGAGAGTCCGTGTGTGTGTGTGAGTCCGTGTGTGTGAGAGTCCGTGTGTGTGTGTGTGTGTGAGAGTCCGTGTGTGTGTGTGTGTGTGAGTGAGAGTCTGTGTGTGAGAGTCTGTGTGTGTGTGTGTGTGTGTGTGTGACTCTCACACACACACACGGACTCTCACACATACGGACTCTCTCACACACACACACACACACACACACACACACACACACACACACACACACACGGACTCACTCACACACACACGGACTCACTCACACGGACTCTCTCTCTCACACACACACACACACACACACAGACTCTCTCTCTCTCACACACACACAGACTCTCTCTCACACACACACAGACTCTCTCTCTCTCACACACACACAGACTCTCTCTCTC